>NC_064926.1:336963153-337264153 GCF_023897955.1 Schistocerca gregaria | reverse complement strand
TTACAGAAACAGTGACGGTAGGGATTTTGGCCAACATTTGAACTTACGACGTCAAGATCACGTTCCTTCAGAACACACTGTTAACGCAACAATCTGTCGTCAGACCTGGCCTACATGGAAGTGACATGCAAATGTTGGGTCACTCGACACGACCACAAAACTCGATAGCAGTCGACAAACTGTCACTCTCGGCTTACTGTGAAGTAATGTCACATTGGATATCCTCGCATTTCGTTGTTTTGTTATTATAATTTGAGTTTTATGACAGTATACCATTTCAAGGCGATGATGCTTTGAAGATTCATCATAAACATAACATGATTCCTAGCAATTAAATGTCAGATAATGACGAATCATCAGTAAAATTTTTTAGGAGTTCGCTGGATCTGTGATACTCTTGTTGCAAGTGAAATATGTTCTGTGGTCTATTGCTAACAGACCTCAAATTAGGAGTCGAGGGACGGTCCCACTACAACCTTTTCCTCATCTTCGCATTTGTAATAGACACTGGGAGGCTCTTATTAACGTAATAAAACTGTATTCTGCAATATCGATGTTATAAGACCGGCCTGTCAGGACTAAGTTTGTTCGATTGTGTAACTTCATTTGTATTCTTCCTTGTCAGAAATATTTACCTGCTGTTTTTCCGAATATGTCAAGGTATCCGAGGGTGTGGTTATACAGGAACCTAAGAGCATAACTCGCTGCAAGTCAAATGAATAAAACGATGTTTATATTTTTTCTTGTCACAAATATTTGGATGTTTGTTTCTGAATATGTCACGATTTTTGAGGGGTGAAACCTAAGATCTGCTTTTAAATAGTTAAGACGGATACTAACATTTCTGGTGTCACTCGTGGTTTATTGAATAGACTGCTAACGTGTTTGGTGGTCCCATCGTGTGAAACTTCGTTTTGACGTCACTTCACAATAAACCGATAGGTAATTTTGAAGACACAAGTTCAGCAATGAAAATGAACCTCCAGGCCATATGGGAACAGTTCGTACACCACACAATACAGAAGTTGATCGAGCTACTTTCATAAGAACTCTGCATCGTTCAATCCGTTGTCATAGATCACTTCATAGTTTCATACTTCAAGTACTCTAAGAATATTGGTACATGATTTACATTACCATCCATACAAGTCCAGGAACTGAAAACCAATGATTACATAATGCGATGAAAATTCTGCGAACAGGTGCTTGGGAAGATAGATAACGAAAAACGGTGGTTGTCAGAGAACGCCCATAGCCATCTTAAAAGGTTTCTTAATAAACAATATTTTCATTATTGGAAACAAAAATACGGCCTACTAAGCAAGATCTATAGGTCCACTGTACAGTAATAAAGTGTGTAGTGTCAATACAAGCGTAATATGCCCTTTTTTTGGCTGGGGTTGGGGGTGGGGGGTGGGATCGAGAACGGATTTGTGGCTACAGTATACAGGATCGGTACATCGCCATTGTCGAAACTTTTGTTGCGAGAATACAACAGGCATTTCGAGAAATTACTGATTGCTGCTGTTTTCAGCAAGATAGATCAACGTCACACACAGCACGAATATCGATGGCTGCTGTACGTCGACTGGTTGTTGACATTCCATCGTTTCTGACATACCCCAGTTCACAAGCGTGCGATTTCTCCTTGTGGGGTCACCTTAAAAGCAAAGTCCATCATAGTCGCCCTGTCACAACTGAAGAAGTGAAAGCTAATATCTGAAAAGAATTTGCCGAATTTTCTGCTGAAATATTTCTTCGAGCTATGCACAATTTATTTAAAAGACTTTAGGAACCGCGCGACCTCTACCGTCGCAGGTTCGAATCCTGCCTCGGGCATGGATGTGTGTGATGTCCTTAGCCTAGTTAGATTTAAGTAGTTCTAAGTTCTAGGGGACTGATGACCTCAGAAGTTAAGTCCCATAGTGCTCAGAGCCATTTGAACCATTTTGAACTTTAGCAATATTTGAGCAAAAATGGAGTTCACCAGCAAGAAGTTATCTTCAAGAAATAGATTTACTTAATGATTTCTTAAAATGAATGTTTATCAATATTAAAGGATATAAATAAATTTCTTTAAACGCATTTTTTCATAACAATATTTAACTTCTTTCAGTTTCCGATTTCTCTGAATCACTCTGTATACAAGTTCAAAACAGAGGTTGCGTAGTGGTTCACACATTGTCCTCGCATTTAGGATGGGCGAGGCTCTAATCCATCCGCTGCTACCTTCTCTTAGTTTCTACATACTATATTTACTCCGTGCAAAAAGGCCTTGAAGGCCCAAAGGTACCGACGCACCACCGTGTCATCCTCAACCTAGAGGCTCCATTGGATGTGGATATGGAGGGGAAAGGGTCAGCTCACCTCTCTTCCGGCCGTTGTCACTTCTCGTGTTCGGAGCTCGCTGCTTCGCAGTGTTGTAGCTCCCCAATGATTGGACTCACAGGGGCTGAGTGCATCCCGCTTTCCGACAGTGTTCGACAAACATAGACTATGACCATCTAAATGGGAGCCAAGCGAGACAGATTGAGACGCCTCTAACATATGACAGACAAGGAGAAGACTCGAGATTAGATCTGGTGCCATGTAGCTGGATAGGCTGGATAGTTATGAGATTCGACTTCGCTGCCCACCAGCTTGAGAGCGGACACACCCTCCCCTCTCTGAGGTCGGGTGCCAAGTTTCTGGACATGGCTGAGAAAGGCAGATTCATGGAAGTCCTGGAGGAGATACAAATATACTGCTCTCTGGGGTCATCTGACGTCACACGCACACTGAGCAGATGGTGAACAGCAGCAAATTTTGGGAGTTCTTTGACGATCTCCGCCTTCGGAGCAAGAGACGTCACGACTGGGGAGGAATCTCATATGGGAGTTTCGGTCTGTCTTGAAAAAGAAAACACAATGCAAAGTACTATGCCAGGCCATGAATTATTATTAGTGGATCGTTTTGTCTTCCATTTTGTTGGCACTAAGCAATTCTATATCTATTTTACCACCAAGCAAGTGAATCACCCTAGTCAATTTTAGCGTTAAAGGCTAGATATAATGGAAGTTAGCTTTATCGTGTTTCTGCTAACAGTGTAGCGCAGTTGGAGCCACACCATACGTTTATGTATGAAATTGTACGTCGATAGAGAAGCTTTGTGTGTTTCACTATACACACATCAAAAACAGTTCTGCATCACCCCTGTTCCCAGAACTCCTGAAGATTGACGTTGACTGTAGATATTGTACCACAGACACAGCCCCTTTCACTGTTCAGAGATGTCACTAAAGCCGCCCAAAGATGTAAACAACAATGCATGAGCAGCGCCTATTAGACGGAGGGTGTCCGACAGCCGACCAGTACCAGTCATTCCACGCAGAGGCAGGTTCAAGTCTAGTGTTGGCTGTAGTTCAACGGTGCCTAGACAATTAATATCGCGGTTCGAATGCGTCCGCATTGTTACCTTGTGCCAGAAAAGGCTCTCAAAGTGTCCAGGCGTCTCGGAGTGGACCAAAGCGATGTTGTTCGGTCATGGAAGAGATACAGAAAGACAGGAACTGTCGATGACATGCCCCGCTAGGGCCGCCCAAGGTCTACTACTGCACTGGATGACTGCTGCTGACGGAGAGGAACCCTGACAACAACGCCACAATATTGAATAATGCTTTTAGTGCAGCCACAGGACGTCATGTTTCGACTTAAACTGTGCGCAATATGCTGCATGATGCGCAACTTCGCTCTCGATGTCCATGGCAAGGTCCATCTTTGCAACCACGACAAAATGCAGCGCGGTACAGATGGGCCCAACAACATGCCGAATGGACCGCTCAGGTTTGGTATCACGTTCTCTTCACCGACAGGTGTCGCATATGGCTTCAACCAGACAATCGTCGAAGACGTGTTTGGAGGCAACTCGGTCAGGCTGAACGCCTTAGACACACTGTCCACAGCGAGCAGCAAGGTGGAGGTTCCCTGCTGTTTTGGGGTGGCGTTATGTGGGGCCGACGTACGCCGCTGTTAGTCATGCAAGGCGCCGTAACGGGTGTACGATATGTGAATGCCATCCTCCGACCGATAGTGCAACCATATCGGCTGCACATTGGCGAGGCATTCGTCTTCATGGGCGACAATTCGCGCCCCATCGGGCACATCTTGTGAATGACTTCCTTCAGGATAACGACATCACTCGACTAGACCGGCCAGCATGTTCTCCAGACATGAATCCTATCGATATGGCTGGGATAGATTGAAAAGGGCTGTTATTGACGACGTGACCCTCCACCAATCTGAGGGTTCTACGCCGAATTGCCGTTGAGGAGTGGGACAATGTGGACCAACAGTGCCTTGATGAACTTGAGGATAGTATCAATGCAAGAGGACGTCCTACTCGATATTAGAGGTACCGGTGTACACAGCAATCTGGACCACCACCTTTGAAGGTCTCGCTGTATGGTGGCACAACATATAATGTGTGGTTTTCACGAGAAATAAAAAGAGCGGAAATGATGTTTATGTTGATCTCTATTCCAATTTTCTGTCCGGGTTCCGAAACTCTCGGAACCGAGGTGATGCGTGTATGTATCTTGTTAAATCAGCGTTGTCATGTTCATCTTCATGACTTTACTATCATGTTAAGAGATATTAAAATTTTTTTTATAAGAACTTTTATTCTTCTTTTATATTATTATTTAGTGTATCACTTAACCACTATGATATGAGTGACTACGTTAGGATTTAGCTTTTGACGAATTTCAAATTGATATGTAACTGTATTTCATAAAGACGATTTTCAACAAAATCTTTTTTTGTTTCTAAAGTGATGCAATAATTTTGTTGTATGAAATTGTTCAAGATCCATTCCACAACATTTGACGCATAGCATCACCACCAACATATGAGCAGCCACTTTCTAAGTTAGCATTTCTTGAATATTTCAAAGTGATATGAAAATATGTTGATTGATTTTAGATATATACTACTCTACAGAGACGACATGCTGATAATTAATTCATTCGTAACAAAGAGGGCGTTACTTGCACCACATGATGTGAACTAAGACTGTTGTACTTGCTGTAAACTATTGACTCAGTTTCCTCCTATATATATACACCAGTGATATCAAATGGTGACGTGTACTGCGGCAAGTATGTTGGATTGTAACTCAGTAGCGAAGTTGCTGTTGGATAAGATGGTGTGTTACTTATTGTTCTATGTAAGGTAAATTAATTCTGATTCTGTAATTTTCCTTATATTTTAAGACTGAAGACGGCAATTTACAGCCGAAATCCAGATATGCAAGAGTAATAGAAACTAATGAGATTGCGATTGACTGCTGTGTTCTTGCCCTTCCTTGTTTATTTTAATTTTCTCAATTTTCACCAGTACATCTGCTTCTGCTGTGTACCTAGGAAATGTGACGAGATAGAGATACAAGGATTTTATCAGTGAATTCATAGCCCACAAAGAGTAGGTAAGAATACCCATTTACAACAAAATGTGGGAAAAATTTAAAATTTGCTGACCAATGTCATTGTTCGATTGCACTGTTGTCGATAATCATTGGAAACAGTGAAAACAGTAAAATATGTGGTGGTGATGGTCCGAAGTGACGCAAAGTGAAACGACTTCACAAAATTATCTGTAGGAAATGCCACCGCCAGGCTGAGATTAAGTGGAAGAATCCTAAGGAAAAGCGGGTGACCCTCAGAAGAAATAACGAACAAAAACCTCGTTCGACCGATTCTTGAGTATTGCTCTTTATTTCAGGACACTCAGATTTTGTAGATGAAGTAAAGAAGATCCACAGAAGAGCAGTAAATTGCGTCACTGTTTCGTTTAGTAAGTGCAAGAACATCATAGCGATGCTTCATTATCTGAAGTGGCGCGAGAGCCGCTTTGTTTGACGGAGAGACTTAATGTTACAAGTCCCAAGACCTTTCCAGGAACATTCAGGCAACATATTACTTCTCTGACGCACATCCTACAAAATGGCCATAAAGGCAAAATCAGAGAAAAGCTAACTAAAAGCAAAAGTTACTGATAGTCCCTCTTCTGCACCTTCCGTAACCGAAAGAGAAATAGTGCCAAACCTAGCGATACCAAAATAACCGTTCACCGCACACCGAAAAGTAGCTTGCAGAGTACAGATGCAAACACAGATGTAGTTTAGTATGCAACGCTACTGAACTTAGGATTCAGTTGCTAGCCATTATAATATAATATAAATTTCATAGTATCATTTAATGTTCCGTTCCGTTGGCGTATTTATGCAGCCAGTCAATGAAACTAGTAATCCGTCGATGAAAAGCCTCACAAATATAAGACTGTGAATCCCTTTGTATGTGTTAGCAGTAGGTATTTTATTCGTAACATCACACTCATTCTATGAAACATATGCTAATAATTGTGACCCATACATGGGTTGTGTAATGTTTTGGCACACTTTGTTCACTGCAGCTTCAAAGGCAATAGGGCCCCACTGTTCGACAAGGCGATGTGGCACACCGCGCTCCAATTTCCTGCACTACAAAATATTTTATGGAACACATTTCTGGTTAACCAAATTATTGCGTTATGATTATTTGTCTATCGACTAGAAAGAGAGCACGCCCCACCGGTGAAGAAAACATGGTGCAGATCTGTTTGTTAGTCTATGGATGTCTAAAAATGACCGAAACCGTAAACAGTAGACTCTTTACTTTATCCAGCACCTTCAGTGCCTGCGCACTACAACCATGATATGCACGAAATTTTAACTTCTGCCTCGCTTTCTGAGCGCTAGGATGTGAAATCTGAGACTGGGGACATAGTCTCCTCAGTCTCTCCCAAAGCGAACGTAACATTGTAGCCCTGGTCTCGGCCAATTTGCGTCCGTCAAAATGGCCGATTTGTTCTTGTATGCCAGTTATCTGCATTCCGACAAACGGCCTTTTAAATACGAGAAAATTTCTTAACATTCTACATCTTTATTTTTGATGTCAACACGTTTGCAGCCCTCTGCTGCTAAAAGGTTCCGAATCGTAGTGTGTAACATGAAGGCGCGTAACGTAACTAAGACAATGCGTGAGAAACAACGTGCTGTAATCGAGTTTCGAATTCGAGGACTTCTTACAAACGTGGAGCACCCTGTCCTTCAGCTTGACAATGTCAGACCACATACGAGAACCGTTATATCTGTAACAATCCTACGCCATTTGTTCACCGCCATTAATCATCCTGCGTTTAGTCCCGACCTGGCCCCATCCAATTTTTACCTGTTTCCAAAACTTAAAGAACACTTTTGACGACTTCAAAATAGTTCAAATGGCTGTAAGCACTATGGCACTTAACATCTGAGGTCATCAGTCCTCTAGACTTAGAACTACTAGAACCTAACTAACGTAAGGACATCACACACATCCATGACCGAGGGAGGATTCGAACCTGCGACCGTAGCAGCAGCTCGGTTCCGGACTGAAGCGCATAGAACCGCTCTGCCACAGCGGCTGACCGAGGACTTCACGTCGATAGTGATGGAGCGATGTATGCAGAGTTGATGTTTTGGCTCCATTCACAAAATCAAACATCCTACAATGATTTTATCAGCAAACTGGTCTATAATTGGTAGAGATGTGTTTGTGGCCAGAGAGACTACACTGGGAAATAAATAAATAGACACGAAGAATAAAGCTGTACACTGTTAATAACGTTTCTTATTTGAAGAGCTTTAAGGTTTTCATCATAAAAAATTCGGAGACATCACTTTTTACCAAGTCCTGGCATTATGAATGACTGGCAAATTATTCTCCAAAAGTGAAAGCTTGTTCCTCTGGCAAAAACGACGTATTTACCAAGCAATGAACTGTGCGACACAACGGACGCAATGTGACCTCTGTCCATCACACTGGTGTCTTCGTTGGTAATACCTGCAATGGTTGCGGAGGGTGATCCAATGAATTCAGTGCAGCTCCTAATTATAAACGCGTATATGTTCATGTGCGCGACTATTGGATCTCACAAAATAATTGAAGGGATCCGCGGAAGAGAGTTCTAGTGTACAAGAGAATACATTTGAGTTACTGCACATTTAGTAGGTCAGAAGCCAAGAACATAAATATAACAAAATAATGCAGTTTATACGGTGTGCAGTTCTTTCCAGAAGTACAAATGTAGTTATTGTTTACCAGAAAGTCGTGCATTCGAAAACGCAACAGATACCTTGATTAGACAAAGACTTACTAAAGTGAGGGTTAGCACTTTTCGCTAACAAACATCTAAAATTAACACCTGAGGTAACGTGTATGCGTAAGCTTCGCGAGGTAGAAAGAGAATATTATCAGTATTTAGAGTGTACCGTATTCTCTTTCTGTCTTGTTTCTCGACCCACAGAAATGCGAAAATATTTTGTTGACTCCCACCTATGTAGGGAGAAGTTATCATCATAATAAAATAAGAGAAATCAGAGCTATAACGGAAAGATTTAGGTTTTCCTTTTTTCCACGCACCATTCGAGAGTGGAATGGTAGAGAAGTAGTATGAAAATGGTTCGACGAACCCTCTGCCTGGCACTTAAGTGTGAATTGCGGAATAACCATGTAGATGTAGATGTAGTGTTGGAATTGAGTATGAAGACAAGGAACATCACAGAAGTCGATCAGTCGTACGGAGGCTGATTTCGGAGAAATCCCTTTCAATACATTTTATTATGAGTATTTTCTGCCCAATATTGTTTACGTAAATCAGCCAGTGACTCGCAGACAGATTACGGATGAAAATTTTGGTAAAATAGAAAGTTTGTGGTGTCACTGTCCTCATCATAGCGAAACAAGTAATTGAAAATACTCAAATATGGTTTCTCGTATTTAGTTTTTCTGCTGGGTCTCGCTAGGCAAGGATAGATAGTATTTCAATTGATTTATGCCAGAATTAACTCATACAGGATGCTCGGAAATCTCGTTATAAACTTCTAGGCGTTGTAGAGGGGAGTGAGTAGATAATGGTTTGAACTGGGACCCACGACCGAAAACGTACCGTTTTCGTGCATTTGAAAAAAGGTTGGTAACGTGACCACTTTTACAAATGATTAATTGTGCGTGACAAAGTATATCACTTGTTTTACAATTCCACGCATTAATAGCCAAAGAAATTGCTCGTTTACTCGTTGACCGGTTCTCTCCACCGTGATGCGGCGTCTTCTTGCAGCAGCAGAGTCACGTCTGCTGAAGGTGAAGGTAACCCTTCACGAAGCCGTTGCCGAAATGTGGCGAAAAGGTATGCGATGGAGCCGTACGTTCCGAAGAACAATGTTGATAAAGACGAGAAGCCGCTTTTCCATTACCTTTAGCTTCGCCATTCAGAACGATCATGTCGGTGTATTCAGCAAATGTGTGCTCAGTTATGTGGTTCTAACACTCACGTATGCGTTAATGAGGTTCGAACCTGGGGAGAGAGGTAGGACAGACATCAAATGACGTTAGCTGATCCGGCGGAACCATCATCATGACAGTCTTGTTGCATACCTACCTAGCAAACATGTTTTCAGACGGTTGCAACACGGAAACGGTAAGTTTCCGGACAGTGGTTCCTATTCAAAATGTCATGTACTAACTCTTCTCTAGAAGTTCTATATGTTTGTAACAGGAATTTTCTTAATACGCCTTGGAGACGAACAACTGTAGCAGAGGAGAAGAAATACATCTGAGTAATTCAGTTCTTTAGCGTGTACATGCGGGTGATGCTGAACGAACTGTTTCAGGATTGAGACCCTTAAAGTAGTAGATGAGTTTTGCTATTTGGGGAACAAATAACTGATGATGGTCGAAGTAGAGAGAATATAAAATGTAGACTGCCTATGGCAAGGAAAACGTTTCTGAGGAAGAGAAATTTGTTAACATCGTGTGTAGATGTAAGTGTCAGGAAGTCCTTCTGAAAGTATTTGTATGAAATGTAGCCATGTGTGGAAGTGAAACATGGACGATAAATAGTTTGCACAAGAAGAGAGTGGAAGATTTCGAAACGTGGTGCAACAGAAGAATGCTGAAGATTAGATGGGAAGATCACATAACTAATGAGGGGGTGCTGAAATAAATTGGGGAGAAGGGAAATTTGTGGCACAATTCGACTAGAAGAGATCGGTTGGCAGGACATGTTCTGAGACATCACCGGATCACCAGTTTACTATTGGAGGGCAGCGTAGTGGGTACAAATCGTAGAGGGAGACCAAGAGATGAATACACTAAGCGGTATTCAGAAGGAGGTAGGAGTAGGTACTGGGAGATGAAGAAGCGTGCACAGCACAGGATAGAGTATCCTGTGTGTGGTGTCCTTGGGTTGGTTAGGTTTGGGTGGTACTAGTTTCTGGGGGGCTGGTGACCTCGGGGGTTGGGTCCCGTGGTGCTCAGAACCATTTGAACCATCGAAGCGATTCAGAGGCGGGCTACTAGATTTGTTACCGGGAGGTTCGGACAACACATGTTACGGAGATGCTTCCGGAACTCAGATGAGAATCCCTGAAGGGAAGGTGACGCACTTTTCGAAAAACGTTATTGAGAAAATTTAGAGAACCGACATTTGAAGCTGACGGCCGAATGATTCCACTGCCGCCAACATTTAGAGCGCGTAAAGACCACGAAGATAAGATACGAGAAATCAGGGCTCATACGTTGGCATATAGTCAATCACTTTTTCCTCGCTCTATTTGCGAGTGGAACAGGAAAGGAAATGACAAGAAGTGGTATAGGGTCCCTTCCGCCACACACCGTAAGGTGGCTTGCGGTATGTAGATGTAGATGTAGTATCAAGGAGAGCTGCATCAAACAAGTCTCTGGAATGAAGACTGTCACACACACAGCGTGTACGTGAAACTGCGACAGCAAATAGCGGTTTCACCTGGCAGTACTTCTGAACAAGTGGTACTATTTCATAACAAGCATCGGTCTGCATCACTTGTGTACCGAATTTCATTTATTACATTATGACTCTTTGATTTCGTCGCTATTTTCACAGTGAGGACTGTGCTTCTCGGCACGGGCAACGTAAATCTGGATTTGCGCTGACGCCTGGAAGCTCGGCGGCGCAGTTATTGGCTTACGGGAGCGCTCCCGTGACGAGGTACTAAAAGTACTGAATACCGACAAAGGACGAACCAACGACCCATGGTGAAATTCAGACATTATGATTTTGCGAACAAAGATCAACTGTAATCTTGTCTGCAATGTCCGTGTAGGGGACGAAGAGTACCTATCAAAGAGAGCCCAACAATGAGTTCGGTGTTCGGCGTCTCTGATCACAACGATTGAGCAACGAGAAAAGAGCCATTCGGGTGATGTTGAGCGGAAGGCGCCCTACGCCCTGTAGGGTCCGGCGGCGCCTTTGAGCCGTGGCGCTGACCGCCGACGCTGATGGCCCCTGACGTGGATGACGGGCCGCTAATGTTGCAGCAAACAAGCGCTGTGTTTGCGCCGCCCTGGGTGGGCTCGTGAGCTGGAGGACAGCAGTGACGGGCTTCCTCCGAGACGTGCTTATTTTTCAGTATTCATCTGTTTACGAATATACCAGTTGCCTAAAGTCGTGGACAACAAGGGAATGTTACCAGAGTGCATACGCAGACAACAAAAAGAATATTCCAGATTCCTAGGTCAAAACTACACCTTGTCTTGGGTGAAAATAAACCAAATCCTGGGCGGAAATACATTTCATCCGTGTTCCGCGTTCTTTCCATAGGAGCAGTAGAATGTACAATCCATTGAATGGTGCAGGTCCTGAACTTCGCTCCGCTTTAGGAAACGAAACCCAGCAGAAAACCATGCGTTTTCGAAATATCTTTGAATCGTGGCAACTTTACACTGCTTATTTTCGTACTACGACAGTATAAATACGAATTCCACCAAACACAGCACGGAAGCTTCCAAAGAACTGAAATCGAGACTCCGATGGTCTTTTGTCAGCCAAGCACAGCTCATGTCACGTGATCTCGCCAACCAACGGCTACAGATAATTACAGGGTAGTACATGTGATGTGTTGTCAACTAACAGCAACATCACGGTTAAGTAGTGCTGAATCCTTCCCGTCTCCTCTATATCTCTCTTGTTGCGCAAACTTCCCTTCTACAGTAACCTATGAAACCTTCGCTTACGACTTCTATCTCTTGCTTAACAATAACAAATGAAATCTCCCCTTTGAAATTATTTCTCTTTCTCAATCTTCGCATACAAATTTAAATGCTGCTTGTTAAAAGTGATTTTATGATTATTTTGACGAAACGTAGAATGTGTCGTCCTCGTGGTCCTCAGTCGTTGCCGGCCGGGGTGACCGAGCGGTTCTAGGCGCTGCAGTCTGGAACCGCGCGACTACTACGGTCGCAGGTTGAATCCTGCCTCGGGCATGGATGTGTGTGATGTCCTTAGGTTAGTTAGGTTTAAGTAGTTCTAATTTCCAGGGGACTGATGACCTCAGATGTTAAGTCCCATAGTGCTCAGAGCCATTTGCGCCATTTGAGCCTCAGTCGTTACCTGCAATAACCCTAAACACTTCCTTACCTTTTTTACTGTTACTGGATCGCCATCTGACTGCTACATCGAACTGCGACATGAATATACTTACTCTGTTTTACTATACTCTATTAGCTGCTGGTGGGCTGTCATAATAAGTGGCTGTATTTATTTTATTCTTTATTAGCAAAGCTGTCGTTATTCTTTAATTAATTTGACTGAAGTTACGTAATTCATAGTTAAACTTTTTCTTGACAACAATAAAATTTTGCAAAGTTTTACGTTGATGGTTTTTGGGATGGATTATAATTAAAATTGCAATACTGCTGGCAAAAGTTAATTATATTCTGAATGAAAAGATTTTACAAACGTTCAAATGGGACTTCCTTTTTACAATAATCTTACAGCTAGCATTGCGCAAACATACCTTCACTAACCTTGCGTTTCTCAAAAAAATAATTCAATAATATTAGTTCCTGTTATGATAATAGTTAGCTGATGTCCCTGTACATACGTTTATAATCTCTTGTAAATCATAGCTGGTGGCTGGCAGGCACACCGCTCCTCTCAACCTCTCGCTTCAGACCTGCTACCGACTCACTTCACATCTCGGTAACTACTGACTTCCTACGAACGCTAAAGTGCGGTCTCTCCCGCCAACAATGCTCTCTGGTGCAGACAATCCCTGCTATCATTACAAAATGTATCAATCCGCTGTCTTTCGCGCTCTTATCTTAACATGTATCTATACGCGGTCTCTCCCGCCCTATTTCAAATTATGTCAATGTGCGGTCTCTCCTGCCAACAATACTTTCGTGCAGACATTCCCTGCAACCACAATTATTTCCAACATGACAAATATTAGTTATTCCTACTTAATCCTATTAATAAAATATAAACATCTTTCATAAATTGTGGTTTGACAATAGACAATAGAAATATACACGTCTTACAGTGCAAATACACAAATACGAGAAGTTAACGGTTTAAATTAATATACACACTGTATAGTTACAAGAACACCCTAGCGTTCACGGTAAATATTAGTCGTCAAAACTTTCTTGCTGCTTTCTATTCCGAGGGTGTGGTCAGGCAGTATCCTAAGAGCACAGTTTAAATTGCAGCGGCTGAATAGTTCTAACAAACACGATTATAAATTTCACTGCTGTGCACCAAACGTTTCGTGGATTACCTAGCTGAATACATGTTGATCACTTCGACTTCTCCATAGAACTACGTGTGAAATTACTATTGCCGCGCAGGGTAGCCGCGCGTTCTGAGGCGCCTTGCCACGGTTCGCGAGGCTCCCCCGTCAGAGGTCCGCGTCTTCCCTCGGGCATGGGTTGTCCTTATTGTAAGTTAGTTTAAGTTGAATTAAGTAGTGTGTAAGCCTAGAGACCGATGACCTCAGCATTTCGGTCCCATAGGAACTTACCATAAATATCCAAATTTTCCAAATCCCTTTAGAACTCAACTAGAACTTTTTTAAGATGATTGCCATCGTTATGGCATAATTTGAATGCTATGGAGGAATTAGCCTCGAATCTAGAACTTTTTTAGAATCTGTCAGCTTTCAAGATCTCTCAAGCACAAATGCGTCAATAAAATTTTAAATAATAGTACAAATGGCTATTCTTTTGGGCCCGAAATTTTTCTAAATGGCTATCCTCGAAGTGTTAGGGTGTGAACGAGAGCCTAACACTCCATGGTTTAAGTAATTCGTAGCACGTTCTCGCAAGCAGTGTAATTCATCTTTCTTTAAAAGAAATTTGCTTTGAAAGTAACGCTTCTGAAATCACCAATCGCAACATTTTCCCGCGACCTGCTACACACGTAAACTGCTGTGATGTCACGCTTATCGAAAACAATTTGTTGTTACGAAGTACTGCATCGTCTTCGTCCTAAGCCCTTTGACGCTTTCTGCTGTCGGCAGACGCAAGTGTGTACGCTGTGTTACACTGTAAATGGCACATTTTGCTTCTAATTAAGTTTTATTTTGGTGTTTACGTCTTACCACTATTCTGCAGTTGCTGGCGGAAGTAAAATTCTTTGTTAGGATGCCGCTTCTTTCCAGTCAAAACTACATAAATTTACCTGAAAAATAAAACAATAAAAATTTCCGAAATTTTAAAAATTCCTGGATTTTTCCTGGATTACAATATTACCGGGTTTTTCTCAGATTCCCCGGGCAGTTTCCACCCTGTTTACTGGATATACAGGCTTCTGAAGAAGGCACATAAGCAGATGAGATTTCTAGGCGGAGGGAAGTTTGTTTTCTGTTCATAATCTAAGTGGTTTGCAGGCTATTTGGCAAATGTACCCACCAGACGAGGTAGTTCTGATGATAAAAGGTATTAAAGAAGAGGCGGCATCCCACACATTGCCATAGCGGGGAGCGAGGTAGTTGATAGAGCAGGGAAAGTAGTCTGTCAGGAAAACACCACAGTGCACTATACAGGAGCCGGCCGCTGTAACCGAGCGGTTCCAGATGCTTCAGTTCGGAACCGCGCTGCTTCTACGGTCGCAGGTTCGAATCCTGCCTCGGGTATGGATGTGTGTGATATCCTTAGGTTAGTTAGGTTTAAGTAGTTCTAAGTCCCTTAGTGCTTAGAGCCATTTGAACCCTATACAGGCTATAGTGTCATTGCTTTTATAAGAGGGTGATAGCTAAGTGAAAGATGCATCGTAAGGAAGTGCCAACAACAAGCTTGGTCTGATCTCAACATTCGATTACCGTGCATTTCCTTCGAGTCACAAACGATATAAGACGTCGTGGTCTCCTGACCTTCATTGCTTACATATTCCGCCCTCACAATCATATTCCGCACATCAAGACGCTTCAATCGAATCCAAACTCGATAAGATAAAGTCAATTTCGTATGAATTCATGTAAACGATATGCAATTAACAAGTAAGAGCACAGTGGTTGAAATAATCGAGGCTGGCGCACACACATGCATTCCAGACACGACGGTCACAGGAGCTTTTACTTCGGGAGAGAAACCGCACAACGGGACGCCAGTCAGTTCAGAGGATGACGCAGCCTATGTCGGCTGGTGACCGCCCTTGTAGCAGACAGCTTGGGTCCGGGGAACGACTCCGTGTTTGGCTTAAAAGCAAATTCCGCTACATTGTGTGGGAGTGGCCAGCCTACGCATTCTTTACACATAGCACGCAGTTTCAGAGATTTATACAGGGAGACAGCAAACGCCAAACGCTAATGCTACAGGTTTCCGGATTGGTCGCCTTAAACGAAACGTCATTCTCCCGTTTTAGAAGAGCAATGCTGACTGGCAGACGATATTTCTGACGCCTTCAGCTGAAGGAATAATGGAAGAGACCAAAAGATATACCCCTTTACGTCTGGCATGGAGAGGCGCCGTTCCGTTGTCGCTCTAGGAGCGAGGAACAAGTCTCTCCTCAGTACTTCACTGGGAGAGCACCTCTGTCGAGAGGTGCTACTCTATATTGAGTCCTTGCGATTGAGCGTTGTTCACTGTGTTGGCAGACACACTTATTGTGCTGTGTGAACGGACAGAGTTATAGTTAAATAACTGCGAGCGAATTTTTGAGTGGCATCGTGGTGGACTGGTTATCTGATCGGTGTACCACGCCAATAGTTAGACTAGGGGCTAATAGGAATCCTTGACTTCATCAAGGCATAGGGAGAGTTTGATTGGCGAAGGTCAATCCAGATAGGACGAGAGTTATCTTATTTGTCAGCAGCGAGCGGCGCAGACAGCTATCATCGCAGCTTACGGTATTGTACGCTACATCTATTGCGAGCCCCATATTTCCTCCACAACAGTACACTTCACTGCATTTCACACGCGACAGCCTCGACCGTACCTAGCAACATTCTAAAGGACAGTTATTCAAGTTGAGTAGGCGCGCCTGTCAGCCATTCTGCCTAGTCAACAACCATCTTAAACTTTGTATAGAAATTTCATTAGCGAATCCTACCCTTGAGAGGTAACTTCACATTCCGAAAAGAACCAGGATATAACTTGTTGAATTCATAACTAAAAGTGCCATTGTGATTTTTCAGAACTTTTGCAACATAAATAATAACTTTCGCTAGTTTCATGTTTTTCTTACACTAACTATCACTTCTCCAGTACCCAAGTATCCCACTAGTTACGTAAGAAATTTTGTGATTTTTTGTGTCATTTCCTTACAGCGGACAACTTCAGAAGATATTTATGGCTGAAAGTTTTTCAGGCATTTCTCTTTAGAACGTTAGGAGCGTCAGTCTGACTTCTGTAGTAGTGTGGTGATGAAAATTGCATCTTGCAGGAGCCACAGGGTAAAGGGTACATCTCAGATTAATCCTTTGAGCAGAATAACAGATCAACCCCACACCTCAGGACGAAGGAGTGAGTACCCATCACCTTCGTGTCAGACATTATCCAATTACACATGCTTATCTCTTTCGACAAGAGGATCCACGGGAATGGAATGTTTGTGGAGTAGCACTTTCAGTGAATCATATTAAAGCGTCTTATGTTTTGTATGGTGACAAGGGGGAAACTTCTGGCCTACCATGGGACTTACCCTTCATTTTGGGCGACAAGGAGACGAGTGCAAGCAAACTGTCAAAATTTTGCATACAATGAGAAGACTGCAAGGAAACTGTTAAAATTTTGCATGGCATTAAAGCGCCTGGTCTCTTTTATTCGACATGAACAGGAAATGTCCCTGCTATGTGAGGCTGTCAACTTGAAAGTTTAAAATTATAGTTTTATGTGATTCTTAGCATTCCATGCCCCATCCTGTAAAAACGGGGCCCTTGGAGGATCACTTTGTTGTCTGTCTGCCTGTCTGTCTGTCCGATTGTTAAGAACTCTTTCTGGGGAACATTTAGAGGCATCAAGTAGACATTTATGACACATAATATGCTCTACAAGCTGTACAAAAATTTTAAGATTCTAAGTAATTGCAGTCAAAATATATCGCCATTTATGTCACATACTTTGATACTCGAAAACTCACTGATTGAAACTCATAGATTATTTCTCGTTGACGTAGAATCATTGAATTGGGCAAGAAGCAAGGTTTCACAGTGCAAGTAAATTAAAGAATCCGAACATCGTTAATTTATAATTATATCACAAGATAAAAATATTTTTCTTATTTTTTATCCGTCTGCGTATCTGTTATTTTTCTCTTGAACAGATATGTTTATTAAGTTCAGGTTTATGTCACAATCTATGGACTGTGGTCACGTGGTGGCGTAAAAAATTTAAACTTCTAAGCGAATGCAATAAAAAGATTCGGCTACTTGCATCACATATTTCGATACTCGAAAATTGACTCAACAAAACCTATAATGTACTTCCCGTTGAGCTAGAAACCTGAAATTCGGCACCTTGCAATATTTCACAGTAAAGGTAAGGGAAAAAATCCGGAAACTGTTAAACTGTACTCACATCACTTAAAAAGTGTCTTTTGCCCTTAGAGCATATGTTGCAGTCATCTTCCGTCAGTAGTATAAAAGATCAAATTTCTGGACGTAAACATTAAATGTAAGCTACAGTCGTGTTTCTGTAAGGGATTAAAACATATTTTATTAAGTCTTCTACATATACGTATATAAACTGGTCACCTGATAGCTTCTGTTTGTATGTCTGGGCTAGTCTGAGGAACTACTTAGTTGTTTTGATACCGTCTTGTAATTCCCAGGAGGATCGATATCTTGGCAGTATCAATTTCAATAACAGACAAATGTCGTTCTGATTCTCGATTCCCAGGATGGACGAACTATACACACTTTTAATTCAGTAGATTAAAACTGAAGAAATTGCAAAAAGGTGGGAATTTAAGGAGATGGGACCTGGATAAACTGAATAAACCAGAGGTTGTACAGAGTTTCAGGGAGAGCATAAGGGAACTATTGACAGGAATGGGGGAAAGAAGTACAGTAGAAGAAGAATGGGTAGCTCTGAGGGATGGAGCAGTGAAGGCAGCAGAGGATCAAGTAGGTAAAAGACGAGGGCTAGTAGAAATCCTTGGGTAACAGAAGAAATATTGAATTTAATTGATGAAAGGAGAAAATATATAAATGCAGTAAATGAAGCATGCAAAAATTAATACAAACGTCTCAAAAATGAGATCGACAGGAAGTGCAAAATGGCTAAGCAGGCATGGCTAGAGGACAAATGTAAAGATGCAGAGGCTTATCTCACTAGGGGTGAGATAGATACTGCCCACAGGAAAATTAAAGAGACCTTTGGAGAAAAGAGAGCCACTTGTATGAATATCAAGAGCTTAGATGGAAAGCAAAGAGGGGAAAACAGAAAGGTGGAAGCAGTATATAGAGGATCTATACAAGGGCGATGTACTTGAGGACAATATTATGGAAATGGAAGAGGATGTAGATGAAGATGAAATGGGAGATACGATACTGCGTGAAGAGTTTGACACAGCACTGAAAGACCTGAGTCGAAACAAAGTCCCGGGAGTAGACAACATTCCATTAGAACTACTGACGGCCTTGGGAGAGCCAGTTCTGACAAATCTCTACCATCTGGTGAGCAAGATGTACGAGACAGGCGAAATACCCTCAGACTTCAAGAAGAATATAATAATTCCAATCCAAAAGAAAGCAGGTGTTGACAGACATGGAAATTACCGCACTATCTGTTTAATAAGCCACAGCTGCAAAATACTAACGCGAATTATTTGCAGACGAATGGAAAAACTGGTAGAAGCCGACCTCGGGGAAGATAAGTTTGGATTCCGTAGAAATGTTGGAACACGTGAGGCAATACTGACCTTACGACTTGTCTTAGAGGAAAGAGTAAGGAAAGGCAAACCTACGTTTCTAGCATTTGTAGACTTTATTTAGAGAAAGCTTTTGACAATGGATAATCTCTTTCAAATTCTAAAGTGGCAGGGGTAAAATACAGGGAGCGAAAGGCTATTTACAATTTGTACAGAAAGCAGATGGTAGTTGTAAGGGTCGAGGTACATGAAAGGGAAGCAGTGGTTAAGAAGGGAGTGAGACAGGGTTGTAGCCTCTCCCCAATACTATTCAATCTGTATATTGAGCAAACAGTAAAGGAAACAAAAAAAATTGCAGTAGGAATTAAAATCCATGGAGAAGAAATAAAAACTTTAAGGTTCGCCGATGACATTGCAATTCCGTCAGAGACAGAAAAAGGACTTGGAAGAGCAGTTGAACGGAATGGACAGTGTCTTGAAAGGACGGTATAAGATGAACAGCAACAAAAGCAAAACGAGGATAATTGAATGGAGTCGAATTAAGTCTGGTGATGCTGAGGGAATTAGATTAGGAAATGAGACACTTAAAGTAGTAAAGGAGTTTTGCTATTTGGGGAGCAAAATAACTGATGATGGTCGAAGTAGAGAGGATATAAAATATAGACTGGCAATGGGAAGGAAAGCGTTTCTGAAGAAGAAAAATTTGTTAACATCGAGTATAGATGTAAGTGTCGGGAAGTCGTTTCCGAAAGTATTTGTATGGAGCATAGCCATGTATGGAAGTGAAACATGGGCGATAAATAGTTTGGACAAGAAGAGAATAGAAGCTTTTGAAATGTGGTGCTACAGAAGAATGCTGAATATCAGATGGGCAGATCACATAACTAATGAGGAAGTATTGAATAAATTGGGAACAAGAGGAGTTTGTGGCACAACTTGATAAAAGAAGGGACCGGTTAGTAGGACATGTTCTGAGGCATCAAGGGATCACAAATTTAGCATTGGAGGGCAGCGTGGAGGGAAAAAATCGTAGAGGGAGACCAAGAGATGAATACACTAAGCAGATTCAGAAGGATGTAGGTTGCAGTAGGTACTGGGAGATGAAAGAGCTTGCACAGGATAGATTAGCATGGAGAGCTGCATCAAATCAATCTCAGGACTGAAGACCACAACGACAACAACATAATTCTGTTTGTACGGGACCCTCAGAGAGCAGGTCTTACACGCACTTGACCATTTTTTTTTTTTTTTTTTTTTTTTTTTTTTTTTTGTAATCGTTTCTGTTTGATACAAGTCGTTGTATATTTGGCGTACGCCAGCAGAGGAAGAGAGTTTTCCTTGTGTCCGAAATAGTCATTCATTTCTCGTGCATACTGAGCACAATTTGTGACCGTCGGTGAACTGTCATATCTTCTACACAGCTAAAGAAATTAGCGTATACGGGTGAACAAGGGAATAGTCTAGTGGACAGTTTCGTGGGTACATTTGCGTCTAGTACGCTCTGTGTGATGTATATCGCCGCCAACGCTGCTCCAGTGCCTTGAGTACCTTGGCTGATAAGATGCTTGTGTGGCAGAGCGAAAATTAACTTTATATTCACTTTTGGCATTACATATTCATCTCGGTTTAATTACTGCAGTCAATTCAGTAAATTAATTCGTGAAGTCGATAGTTAAATTTTTTTCCTTAAGGCTTCTCGGAAGGACCACCTTGCCTTTGGCCCCTAGTCAGTTTTATTACTACCTTGTTCGCTTATTTCATAAATGCTGGTATTTCTCGTGCATTTTATATATTATATATATATATTATATTTTATATATTAGTGGACTAAGATGTTAGTTGGAGTTGCTTCCGATGTTCCTCTGTGTGATTTCAATTACTGTTTCTCTGGTAGCTTCTCGGCTGCGTATTCCGTTACTATTGGAAATTTGTTACGTAAAAATGTGTACTCGTAACTTCCTAGAGAGGAAATGATTGATAGATTTGAGATTTTACGTACCACGTGGTGGCTACTGAGTCCCATGTCCTTTGTATTATCAGCCAGTGATTAATGAGGCCGGAATACCCGTGGCTTTGATGCGATAACAATGCTGTGTCACACAGTATCGGCTGTTACGGTTATTTGAGTCGGCTTCGAGGTGTTCCCGTTTTGTTAACTGTGACAAAGCGAGGATTTCGTGTCGATCATGTGTAGAATGTGACCGAGTGGTATTACCTGTATATTATGTACTGTAATTTCTGTTGTTACTTTTCCTCTTTAAAATACAGAATCTAAGTGAAAAATTGACTTCATAAATTTTGGTTAGAGAGAGCACTTGTTCTTGAATGATCTTTCTTCGGGTGAACAGTGTACGAGATGTGATATAAATGTGTCCTTTAGTTCAATGTAATTCGATTACAGATTTTGCTGCTTGTAAATAATGCACTTATATTTTCCCCCCGTTGTGTTTTAGTAATCTGTATCGAAGCTTCGTTTCGCACTTTTTCATCACAACTTTGATTCTATTTATAAAAAAAAGACTTCCTGTATGAATATAAAGCTATTATGTGCAAGGAGTTAGTGTAAGTTGTGAAAGTATTGGTAACCACGTCGTCGGGATCAACATAGCCCACTGCTTATTGGTTACAAGGCGTAGTACAGCATCGCTCTCTTCCAGCTTTATCCTTTGGTATGAAGCGTACTGAGACCACGGCTACAGGTACGACTAAACCCACCCATTCATCCATAGACGTCTGAACACATTGCCCTTTATTACTGTCGTACAAAAATATAGGTACAGAGAAAAGCATTGGATGTGTATGGAGACCGAAAGCAGCAACAAGCGCAACTTTTAACTGGTCACAGAGATCCATCTCACGATGAGACATTGCCTCAACATTCCGATACAGCTCTATTGGCCTTAAACATGTGTGTCCCATATGCTGTGAGAGATCGTCTCACGGAAAGCTTCAGCGAAACCAAGGCGAACTTTAACACAGGTTTAAACGAATATAACCGAAAATGTACAAAACTGAAATTACAGCAAACATCGCTATGATTAAAACTTTCAGCGAATGGTAAATTTCTGTCTACCAAACTGAAAGCAAAGTCTAAATGGTTTTGGTCTTACATTAAATCAGTAAGCGGATCAAATCAGTCTGTCCATGCCAGTCGGTGGCCGTAATGGGATTGAAACGGAGGATAACAGAAATACTAAATTCCATATTCCAAAGCTGTTGCACAAACGTCAAAATGGCGGATACCGGTGTAAATGTCCGCGGTGGTCGAAATCAACAATAAATCGTTCTTCAAAGGTGACGGGACCTGACGGAATACCAATACGATACACAATGTACCTGAAAGAACATTCTCCTCTGTTAGTAGCTGTCTGTCGTATGAGACCGGAGAAGCAAAGCGTTCGTAGTGACTGGAGAAATGTGCAGATCACTCTCGTTTTCAAGAAACGTCGTTGCAAGAATGAATCAAACTGTAGACCTGCATCGCTGACGTCACTCTGTTACAGAATTTTGGGACACATCTTGTACTCACATATTAGGACATTTGTGGTGGTCGAAAATCTCCCCTGTAGGGATAAACTCGTATTTAACAAACAATGGTTGTTTGTTTACCAGACCTAGTAGGAACTGAATACCGGTTTCCACGTTGATGCCTATCCCTGGACCTCCGGAAGGAGTTCGATATCGTTCCACAATGTCACCTAATAGCTGAAGTACGCGTGTATGAAATACTAGACAAGATCTGTGGTCGACGAAGAGTTCCTAGCAAACAGAACACAGCGCTAACGTAGAAACTAACTGGTCATAAACGTACCTTCGAGCATGAAACGGCTACTGACGTTCGTTGTAAGGGAAACTTAAAATTTACAGTCATTCTTTTTCCAAAAACAAAATGACAATTACCCAATTACCTGAAGGTCTTGCGAAGTGTTACTTAAGCTGTTATTTGAATCTTCGTTTCATAGCTCCCAATTGTTCGTATATCACAAATGACAAACGTTCGGTGTGAAAATGGTGACCCTATTAAGTACATTTCATGTTACCCAACGCATTCTTTGTTAAAGGGGGAAGTGAAGAGCATTGAAATGATTCAGTATGTAGATGAAAGAGCCCACGTATTACAAACGAATTATGTGACAAAGATTTTGTTGTTGTTGAAATTATTGACTTTCAGGATGTGCACATACAGTCATCTCAACAACGGAATATCAATTATGACGATACAAACCTGAGAATGACGTAACACTCTGCGCCTGTGAAGAGAAAATCTCTGCGACTGATGGGAATCCAACCCGGGCCCCTTAGGCTAGCAATCCACCGCTTTGACAGCATAACTACCTAGGCGGACCTGAGACTAAGATTTCCCATTACGCAAATCTGTACCACGACTTCATTTGTCTTGCCAACGTTTTGGAAATGTTTCGATGAAACTTCATAAAATGTGTTTCAGTAACTACGATAGCATGTTATAATTTGCGGAGCGAACCGAGAATAAGGCAAACGGTGCTGCATGAAAATTTCATCATGAGCGATCTGATGTTCTTATTGTACAAAATGTAGGTCCGTCCTCAAAAGTTACAAATATACGAAATAACTTCTCAGTAAAGTCCCTTAACGATAAATACTGAACAAGTATTATTGGTGTCATTCTTAGAAACAGAAATTAAAGAATTACGATTTAAAACTGGGTGACTGACAATGAAATATGTCCAGAATTCGCAGGATAGCTTCAAACGCAAGTCAGGACTTCAGCACATGAAAATTCATACTAGGCTCAAGCCTATCGTCAAATCCTCGGCGCTCCGAATGGGTTAAAGTGTTCTGCAAAACTTAAGTAGTTGCGGGTGCCCGTGCGGTCGTACATTTATGGGTTTAGAGCGAATTACTTCTGTCTTATCCGCACAAGCCTCTTTGACTTATTGTCTTCGTCCAAGGGTGTAATTAGTTGACTGACAGCAATTACCTAGGTGCGTTAATTAATACCAGAATGGGATACTGTCCTAGTAGTAGTAACATGTATCGCTGTGATGGCGACAGCACGTGCCCGACAAGACAGCGGAATCGATGGAGAGCCATTCCGCGCTGTATACGCTTGGCAGCTCCCACAACTCAAGCAGATCGGGCATACACCTCTCTCGACCAGATCGCAGATGAGCTCAACAGGATCGGGGTCACATCATCTCCGTGAACCAGCATCGCTGTGGAGTGTTTACCGCACCCCGCCGATACGATCTGAGAGCAACGTGGTGATATATTGTCTCACTGAAGGTACTCGAGCCCAGTACTATCCCGCAGGCGAAAGACAGACGAAAGACAGAACACGCATAATTCACCAGGATGTCCATGTAGCGTTCAACTGCAACAGACAAATGCGTATGCCTGCGTGTACAACAACGAAACAGCTCTGGGCGGGGTTACTTTGTTTCCTCGTCACCCATACGTTTCGAGGATGTAGCGGTCGTGTTCCTTCGTCCCTGCTAAAATCTATCACTTCCTGATGTTAACTCACTATAATTTCCAACCAGTCAAGTTTCGACTTGAAGAGTTATTCGCTGCGTTACGACCCATCTACGAACTTTAGTGATGACATACTCTCAGTCGTAGGTAATTCAGATGGCATACTTCGTTTCACTGACAGGATATTGGTAAAATGCAACCAGTTTGCAAAGAAGGTTGCATACGAAATACCCGTACCAAACAGGACAAACTGAGGATCTGGAACGTAAACCAAGAAGGACAGCAGGGACGATCACGGTTTGTTTGCCCAAAGGAAGAGCTTCACTAAAATGACGAGAAAAAGAAAACCAAACAGGCATACATTTGAAGACAAACCCAGTCTTTTTCTTGAAA
The DNA here is from genome assembly GCF_023897955.1 of Schistocerca gregaria. Classification (NCBI taxonomy): domain Eukaryota; kingdom Metazoa; phylum Arthropoda; class Insecta; order Orthoptera; family Acrididae; genus Schistocerca; species Schistocerca gregaria. The sequence continues at coordinate 337,239,124 of NC_064926.1, read as the reverse complement.
GCCCACTTACTAAGTTTCAAGAACCATCTCTGAGGAATCTTATCAGTATACTACAGTCCTCTGCTTATAGCTCCCGTAGTGGTCGCGGAGACCAGGTTAGACTAATTATAGTGTTCACACAGGTCTATAAGCAATCATTCGTCGTACTTCATATGAGAATGGGTTCGAAGAAGGCCTTAACAACTGGTACAATAAGTACCCTCTGCCGTAACCTTCACGGTGGTACGAAGATTATGAACATAGATGTAAACATCTATTTGCTGTTACAGTCTGAGTAGCCGACTGCGAGTCCTGTACCCACTCGTTGTAACTCACTGTCAAGGGAATTAGTTTCAAGGGTCTCAAGTTAGATCATTGACCTGGCAGTTGCGTGAAAACAAGAGACATTTATCATTGTATGCATTACCTCGTTCACCAGAAACACAATATTCGGACAGGTCTTTATTAAATATACCTTCATTATTATGATTAATATCGGAACTGATTTTTCGAGGCCTTTTCCGTTGTTGAGAGTAAACCGACACTCTTTTGTTAGTTCTGTTGTTCTGAATATAGGAGATCGATATTCTTAAAAGGCAAAATTAGACAGTATTACAGTGTTATTAGACAGGAGAGTCTAGATGTGGCAGAGACAGTTACAAAGAACAACAAAGGTCTTGAAACATCCCCTTAGAACAATTATACATGACTGTGCTTAAACTGGCACACAATATTTTTAGCGCAACGCAATCTGACTTTCAAAAATCTCTACAAAAGAATGGCCCTGACTAACATTAACCTATACCTTTCACAAATCACTTAACTCACAAAAATCTTCGTTACTCGAACTACTGCAATACAGCGAGCGCCTATACTGCCAGCTAAATACAAGATTCAAACTACTGGAGGCACTCACTACTGATAGGCATAGTTAGCAAATGAGAGATTTTGATAGAGAACAAACAATGTATTTACCGTTGTAATGTTCAAAAGTCATAATATATATAGCAGTTCACGACATCCGATCTTACAAATTTCAAAACTCCACCATTTCTCTCCCCACATCCACCACTGCTGGCGACTCACCTCCAACTGCACAGAGCTACACGCTGATAACAGCCAACTGCCCAACACTACAATAGCCAACAACAATGAAAACCAGCCACAGACTGCACACAGCACAGCCAGTGATTTTCATACAGAGCGCTACGTAACGTTACTAATAAAAAAAAACCTAAACAGCCTACTTACATAGCTCCCATGTTCCCCACAAAAAAATTTACAAATTATTTTGGGCAGTGGCCAATACAGATATAAAAAAATTTCATAATTAAATTAACAAAGATATCAAATGCACACACTTATTGATACAACGTTGGTCAAAAGCTAAAATTTTCTCACAGTCCATCAAGACAGTCCTGATCATTCAACACAGTATTAATTACAATTTTATGCACAAAGTCTGAGCACTAAAAGAAAATGCACACAGAAGTAGTGGATTTCCATGCAGTCTTGAAGAAGAGTTTGTCCTTCCATCAGAAAGATAATGCTGACTCTTGGCATGCAGAAAGGTAATGGGCCACAACAAAGGAAACCCACCGCAGAGTCAGCCGAAGTTTTGAAGAATATTGGTAGGTAGGTCATCACAGAGTAGACCCACTGTAGTCCTGGTAGAGATATCGGTATTGGTGGGCCACCAGAGGCGCAGACCCAGTGCAGTCCTTGTAGAAATAATGGTATTGGTGGGCCATCAAAGATGCAGACCCCCTGTAGTCCTTGTAGAGACGGCCAGCAGCCATCTGTTGCTACTGTGCAGGTGCACAATCACCATCGAAGAGTCTTGTGGAGAATATAGCAAGTCCATAAACCACCACTTGTGCACTCACTAAGTTTTTGGAATTATCCTTCGAACCAGCAATGCTGTTAATCAGTCCCTTGCTGAATTATTAACACACGTCCCAACACAAACAGTCCTCTTTTTTTCACATATTGTGCATATACTATGACCAACAGAAATATGTGCAGTGAAATGAATGCTTACAAGTTACTTAATTTGATGAACTGGTGTCAATTAGAATTTTATAACATGAGAATACAGTAACAAAGGTACAAAATACATCATTAAAGAACATAACAGTACAGATAACATTTGTAGTAATACAGGGTTTACAAAAGAATCGAAATAACGTATACATCAGTGTTACAGGAATTATGACATAAGTACATACATAAAAGATCAGAATAACTTTTGAAACATCAACTTCACACATTAGCAACAAAACATAACCGATAAATAATGTCTAAAAATCTTTACAAAGTAAGTAACATAGTATTAGAAAAATTCTACAACATAACTCTCATCAGCTAAACACATAAAGACAGGAAAAGCACAAATACACAAGGGTACACAAACACATAGCAGAATAACTCAAGAGGAAAGGGCAGGGTTTGTTTCAGTGTAACATTTGGTACTGCAGCCCAACCCAAAACTTCATTCCATAGATCCTTTGTCTTATTTAAACATTTGTTTCCACCAAAAAAATCCAATCCAAGCATGCTTTCTGTATTTATATGTTGACATATTTCTTACCTCATTATTTATTTTCCATTATCTTACCTCATCATTTATTTCCAAGAAAATCCTACCTAAACCTGTTGTCCCTAAACCCTACTTTTTTGTTCATATCCTCTTTCAAAATACGTTTTTGGCCAAACCATTTTCTTATAGCTTCTCAGTGCATTTCTTCCATTCATCACAACTCGGTCTCTCATATAGACTACCCCATCTCAAGCTAACTTAAATCTACTGAGCTCAGATGCTAAACTAAGGGACGAGGCATTGCAGCAATTAAGACAAACACCAATGACAAAAAAATGCAAATTGGCAAAGCAAGCAGCAGTATATCTAAATCAGGAATGCAAATGCAACATTTCAACTAATATGAGCCAATGTGCAGCAATAAGAAAAATAAATCAGTAGTAAAACTGGCTTAACAGCGTAATACAAAGTGAAATTTAATAACACTATGTCTGGTAAACAGCAGCAGCAAATGCAATAACTTATATCTAAACATGACAAAACTCAAGCAGAAAAAATATCGTTACTCGAACTACTGCAATACAGTGAGCGCCACTACTGCCACCTAAATGAAAGATTCAAACTACTGAAGGCACTAACTACTGATAGGCATAGTTAGCAAGTGAAAGATTTTGATAGAGAACAAACAATGTATTTACCTTTGTAGTGTTCAAAAGTCATAATACATATAGCAGTTCATGACATCCACTCTTACAAATTTCAAAACTCCGCCATTTCTCTCCCCACATTCACCACTGCTGGTGGCTCACCTCCAACTGTACAGCGCTACGCGCTGTTAACAGCGAACTGCTCAACACTACAATAGCCAACAACAATGCAAACCAGCACACAGCACAGCCAGTGATTTTCATACAGAGCGCTAAGTGGCGTTACCAACAAAAAAAAACCTAAACAGTCTACTTACAGTCTAATGGGGAAACGTGAGGCAAAACGAAGAAATAATTTGAGAAAAATTCTCGGTCCTATCAGATAAAACAGCGAGTAGAGAAAGCATCACAAAAAACAAGAGGAGAAGATAAATGATACCTTTCGGAACATAAGAATTTACTTTTGTGGCCACGTGACACGGATGAGCACAGGAAGGATAGCTAAAAAGAGTACTGTTCTACTTTCAAGATAAGAAACCCAAAGGGGGGTGATCCACAGAATTCGAAAAAGATGTAAGAGGACTGGAAATTTCTCCAAAAAATATCAAGATGCGTGATCCGCTTAAGGAAAAACTATAGACACTCAAAGGTGGCCAGGAAAAGTCGAAGACGAAAAGAAGGAAATCGTGGACCCAAGAGAGAAAAGTAAAATCCGGAAAACGTGTGCGCTAGCACTGGACGGCAGTTAATATTCGGACAAAGAAACAATTGAATTGACATGGCCCCAAGATACCCGGAACGAAGAAAGAAGAACCTATCGAAAAGTCAATTTAAATGGCTCCTGAAAAACAAAAACAAAAAAGAAAAGATAGGTCAATGCACCTCAGTACACTGGAGCTTGGAAGCTTAGAAGACGAGACTGGAACGTCAGATAAATGTATTGAAGTCGCTTATTATGACAGAAGCTTTAGACTGCAACACTATAGGCTACTGAAAGTGGGGTATGTGTCGGACATAAAGCCTGTTTGACGAGTTCCCTGGAATAGAATGGTACAAATGGCTCTGAGCACTATGGGACTTGACATCTGAGGGCATCAGTCCCCTAGAACTTAGAACTAATTAAACATAACTAACCTAAGGACATCACACACATCCATACCCGAGGCTCCCTGGAATAGATTTGTAAATTATTACCAGAAAATTAGATCTCTACTTTTGAACGATCGAATAAGTTGAAAGTAGTTGTCTGAAGTTCTCCTTTCTCCAGATGACGATTTCCATGTTTAACACTAATCTGTTAAAAACACAGTAATTTTTTTGCCAAAATATGTCGAACAGTGTGATCTCTACAATTTATTTAAAAAAATAGAATTTCAAGAATTTCATAAAGATTATTAAAAGTGTTTCCTGCGGGTTTTTATTTATCTCAATATAAAGTAATTGTGCATAAAAGTTCGGTCATTTTTCCAGCTTTGGTTATGACTATGTCTTGCACTTACGACAGCTTATTAGAAGATGTCATATACATCTATAGTCGGCAAACTAACTGAAGGTGTGTGACAGACAGTACTTTGTGCACTACTTTAACTCTCTATCTTTACTGCTTCACTCGCGATTGTTGGGCTGGCTGAACGATTGGTGATAGTCAGTCGTGTGAACTCTAACCCCTCGCAAGATGGACATAGGAAGTAGCAATTGCTTTGCTGACTTCTGTAGGAACATACGCTCTCATAATTTTAACATTAAACTACTTTCTTGTACCATATGTACTGGAGACCCTTTCGCGCTTGCTAAGTCAACCTTTTACGGTTGCACTGCTCTCCTTTGGGTCTTCTCTATTTGTCAGTCCTATCTGATACGATTAAAATTTTGAGCACTACCATCAGCTGTAATAGTTTATTGGCAATGGGTTTCGACGATACACTTCGTCATCATTAGGCCCTGAAAGAAATTTGAAATCAGCAGCATTAGTACAATCATGATTTCAAAAGCAAAGCTGTACCTCGAATTAAAATATTTAATGCATAGTTATTCTTTAAAAACGATCTGTATATAGCCTTAACAAATTTATTTTAAAGTATTGTATTTATGTACAGGGTGGGGCTAATAAAAGGAGGAGGAAAAGACCTACAGTTACTTCCACCAGGATGGAGCAACTGCCCAGACAGCCAGCCGAACCTTTGACCATATTTACTGAATCTTCGCTCCTGAAAGAGTTGTTACCATAGGTTAGTCTGATCGCGGCCCTCGATGGCCACCCAGGTCACCAGAACAGTGTGTTATTTCTTTGTGTGGGGAGTTCTCAGGTCTATGGTTAATCGCAACAATCCTCATAGACTTCAGCAACTGCAGGAGAACATTGCGTATGGGATTGCAGCAATTCCAGCAGTCTGGGTTCGATCCGCCTCGAGCAACTTGCTGATCAGCGCCCAGAAGTTCCATGAGATGAGTGGTGGTCACTTTCAACACCTACCATAGTTAGTAGTGTATTTCCTTTCCTTACTGTGTTTCTTTGTACCATGGAACTCTATTCTTTGGGCCCCTATTGTTATATTTATAGGGCATTTCAAAATTGGGTAGACATATTATGTTTTTAAATTATTAAACATGTGTCACGGCCGTATAGTACTATCATGACAGGGCTACAGACATATTTGTTAATAGTGGACTTACTACTCCAAGGATTACCCAGCAGAGTGGACTACACGTCGGAACTCATTAGTAACAGTTCAAGATGACTGAATCAGACTTGTAGACCAGAAAAAAGACATGGAATCATCGTCATACTGTATATTTACTAGCCGAAGAAAACATAAGAGGCATGAGCATAGGCAGATTCTATGTTGCACCTAGCACACAACAGGTTACACACGAATAACATAACTGGTTACGACGTAGACCAGTCGTACAGTGCCATATACCTCACACCACCAGATTATGTTTGGAATTCTGTTGTTTGCACGATTATGTTCAAAATTAAATGATATGTATTTGCGTCACGTCACTAATGATGTATTTTTAATTATGTGGTTCATTATGACATATAATGGTTTCCATCGTTTTCAACTTTTTAAGTGCGTATATGACTGGTTCGTAACGGGTCCTAATTGTGTATAGGTGCTTAATCTCATTTTCACATAACAGTAGGTGACTCTATGCGTTGCGGTACTGATATAGAGTATACATAATGATTATACCTCTCTCTCTCTCTCTCTCTCTCTATATATATATATATATATATATATATATATATATATATATATTACAATAATGTATTAAGACAGTATAGAGTTCGTTTTAAAAGAGTAGAATAACTATCTATTGTATGCTTTTTTCGAGGTCATGATGTTGCTGCTCTCATATTATTTTAGAGGCCTGATGACGCCAAGAGTGTCGAAACAGGTGGCCAATAAATTGATAATGAAATTACAGCTGACCATTGTTTTGAAAATTGTAATATTCTGATCGGCTCTGGTCCTTTCGTCTTATTTAACATGGATGGATATGGCGATATCTGATACCAGTTTCAGACTGACGAGCAGTTTTTAAGTAATGGTTCAAAGGGCTCTGAGCACTACGGGACTTAACATCTGAGGTCATCAGTCCCCTAGAACTCAGAACTACTTAAATCTAACTAACCTAAGGACATCACACACATCCATGCCCCAGGCAGGATTCGAACCTGTGACCATAGCGGTCGTGCGGTTCCAGAACGAAGCGCCTAGAACCGCTCAGTCTCTCCGGCCTGCTTTTAAGTAATGGTCGAAAAAGGATTTTGCGGATTTTGCATATTTCCTGACGATTCTTCCAGTGAACCGGAATCTTGAAACATCCTTTTCTAAGTTTAGTTTTACTTGGTCAGTCCACTTTAAATCGTTTCGTAGTCGCACTCTCAGATACTTAACGAGTGTGACTGGCCAGCTGAAATTTCGCCCAACCTACATTTGATGTATACAAAAGATGACAGTTTAGAAATTATGTGTCACGGCAGCGTTAGGAGACTGTGACCACTGGAGATAGTGTGACAAATTACAACTCGTAACATAGCACACGTATTGTCGTACTTATTTACTTACCCCCTGGCACTACAGTCCGTCTAGAGGCTTGGCATCCTGAACAATCTCTACCCGCTCTTCTCTACTGGCTGCCTTTGAAACGTCCAGTACATTATTTGATTTTCAAACAGCTGACCAGAACTGAACGTACTCAGAAATTTCTCTCTTTACTTATTCTGATCAACACTGTGCTTAAACTGACACTCAATATTTTTAGCGCAACGCAATCTGACTTTCAATAATGCCTACAAAAGAATGGCCCTGACTGACAATAACCTGTACCTTTCATGAATCACTTACCTCACAAAAATCTTCATTACTCTAACTACTGCAAAACAGCGAGCGCCAATACTGCCAGCTAAATAAAAGATTCTAACTACTGAAGTCACCAACTACTGTTAGGCATAGTTAGCAAATGAAAGATTTTGGTAGAGAACATACAATGTATTTACCTTAATAGTGTTCGAAAGTCATAATATATCAGTTCATGACATCCAGTCTTACAAATTTACCCTTTCTGATGGACACACGTCCAGATCATCCGCTCTCAAAACTCCGCCATCTCATTCCCCACATCGACCTCTGCTGATGGCTGACCTCCAACTGTACAGTGCTACGCGCTGTTCACATCCAACTGCCCAACACTACAGTAGCGACTTCTCCAACAATGCCAACCAGCCACAGACTGCACACAGCACAGTCAGTGATTTTCATACAGAGCGCTACGGGGTGTTACCAGCATAAAGACCTAAACAGACTATTTACACGTTGGCTCTCCATCCTCTATCTCCCTTTCTTCTCAAGTCCTCCTCCACGTTGCCTAGCTATCTGGTCTTTAACCTGCACCGTATACGGCGTCCACGTGGTTTACTTTCGAAAATTTTCTTGGCTGTGCAACTCTCCACCATTCTTCCTACATGTCCCATCCAGTCTTGTCTACTGCTCTTTGCTTCTGTTAAGATATCTGGTTTGTTGTACAACTTTCTAATCTCCTTATTATTTCTGATTCGCCACTTTCCACTGTCGGGGCTGGGCTGCCACGGCAGTGACTGAAGCAGCTGGAAGAGCGGGCCAGGCGTCAGGGAGGGGGCCGGACCAGATGGGCGGGGCGGTCGTGAAACACCGCCCGGCGTGACTTACGTCCCGATCCCGCGGGACTAATTGCGGTGCCCGTGCGGGTCCCGCGCCCGGAGCCTGGGGTGCTCCGACAGATGGCCGCCTCCCGCTGACCCCTGCCATCCAGCCAGCCAGGCAGCAGCGGGCAGCGCCAGATGGCCGCGCCAGATGAGCCACCTAGCTGCTGCCCCCGGCAGATGCCGTCGGCGGGCCTCATTTGTTACAGCCGCGGACACCTGCTGAGCGATCTCTGGCGAGTGGCTCTCGCATCTGCCGCCCGGCCTCCACAACTTGGCCAGTCGTGAGTTCTCCGCGGCGTGTGGATATTGCTTTAAGCCTCATCAGTGACAACACTCCCACCACCACCACCATCGTCATTGCCACTTGTCACTCCCTTGCAGAGATTCTGGGTTGTGGCCAGTCGCGACTGTCTGAGTTCTCTACTACTGGCGACCCTGAGATAGACAAAGAGAGAGGGAGAGAGAGAGAGAGAGAGAGAGAGACAGACAGACAGACAGACAGAGAGAGGGAGAGAGAGAGAGAGAGAGAGAGAGACCACCCCTATTCTCATTGTATGAATGGCAAAAGCACTCGAGCAGCTCCTCCAGTATTGTTTCTCATCTAATGCGACAACGTCAGACACGTTGTCAAGTAACATTATAATGGTCGCCTCCTAGTAGTGAGAGGGACCACAGTTTCACAACGCACCACAGTGGATGACTCGTTGAGGTGGAGATGCATCTCCACGGGCAGCTGACGCGGTGTTCGTCGCAGCTGAGGGAGGGTGCTCAGCGAATCATTCACATGCCATACTTACAATAGAGAACATCCCTTTGTTGTTATATTGGTATTAGTGTTGTAGAATTCAAGGGACAGAAAAATAATGTATATGTCATCTTGTTCTGCTAAATGAATGAGGACATCTGTTTGGTCAAAACGTGTCTCATCCAACTCTGCTAAATATATGAGGACATCAGTTGCTGAAAACATAGAGGACGGTAGACAATGTAAGTTCCCATTCAGTCTCCACTCTTACATTTCATCTAAATTTAGGCATGGGGATAGTTAAATTTATCGCATTTGTTACCATGATTCTGAACATTATCCAGTGCGGTAACAGTTCCATTCCTAGGTCAATACTTTACATTACCTGCATAAGTACGAGTAAAAAAGTAAAAGCAATGTTCATTTGTTCAAAATCGTCTATCTCCAAAACTGCTTGACCAATTGCATTGAAATTTTCACACAAGGTTGCATTCTAAGAAAAGCGTTATTTTAGCTTTTAGCTACCTACTTCTACAGTATATATATGTGTGTGGTCCAATGATGTCCCATATGTACTCAACCGGAGACAGATCTGGTGACAGAGCAAGTCACTCTATAGAGCATGTTGAGTTCAAAAATGGCCCTGAGCTCTATGGGACTTAACATCTGTGGCCATCAGTCCCCTAGAACTTAGAACTACTTAAACCTAACTAACCTAAAGACATCACACACATCCATGCCCGAGGCAGGATTCGCACCTGCGACCGTGCTAGACCACCGCAGCCGGCTCATGTTGAGTTAAACAGCGATATGTGGACGAGCGTTATCCTGTTGCAACCTCTCCTCCCCCCTCTCCATCTGCAATTCTGTTCATGAATGGCAGCACAACAGGTCGAATCACCTGACTGACGTGCAGATTTGCAGTTAAGGGGCGTGGGGTAGCGACGAGAGTGCTCCTGTTGTCATCGAAATCACACTCCGGACCGTGACTCCAGGTGCAGGTTCAGTGTGTCAGGCACCAGACAGATTGGCTGCAGGCCTTCAACCAGTCTCCTCCTAACCAAAACACGGTCGTCACTGGCACCGACATAGAATCAGCTTTCATCAGAAAACACAAGAGACCTCCACCCTGCCTTCCGATGCGATCTCGCTTGATACCACTGTTGCACAAATCCATCTTGGTGCTGTGTTTTTTTTTTGTTTTTGTTTTTTTCGTCAGTGTATATGAGGATATCAGCTGTTGAAGATGTAAGCTATCACTCACTCTTTGTTCTTACTGGTCGTATAAATTTAGGCATTGAATTGCGGGGTAGCCTCGTGGTCTTGGGCACCTTGTCACGGTTCGCGCGGTTCCCCCGTCGGAGGTTCGAGTCATCTATCGGGCATGGGTGTGTGTGTGTGTTGTTCTTAACGTTAATTAGTTTAATTAGTGTGTAAACTTAGGGACCGATGACCTCAGCAGATTGGTCCCATATAACTTGCCAAAAACTTCCAAATTTCCTAGGCATTGTATTGATAAATTTTATCGCATTTATTACTAGCCATCGTTGTGCACCTTATCTAGTAAGATAACGGATAGATTTCTTGATCAATACTTCATATTATTGGCGAAATAAAACCTCACGGTGGAAACCGTTCCAAGATTTAATTTCACTCTTATTTTTTTATTATTCAAATCAATACGAAATAATACATGTCAAGTTTAGATATCAACATTATGCGTTCGTATTCGGATAAGTAAATTAGCAGAGCTATCACTTTATAAGTTTTCCCAAATTTAAATAACGTGAGTCCCGTATGGTGCACAGTTCACACTCCCAGCCGCCAAATTAAGTGATAAATGTCCTTTGGTGGCCATAACTCTGTGGCCTTTGCAGTAGTGCATGTCAGTGAGAATCTCAATTAAGTCCAATAAACTTCTGTTTGTTCATAGTAATTAGCATTACCTCAACTTTGACAGACAGTACGTTAACGGGCATATGTAATCTCACCAAAAAAACTTCATTGTGAAAATAATTGATATTCTATTCGCATCAGTCACGTGTAACTACGTAGACTATGAGGCAGCGGAAATACCCTCACACTTCAGAGAGACTGTAATAATTCCAATTAAAAAGAAGGCAGCTGTTGACAGAGTGGATTTCTAACGAACCACAACTTTAATAAGTCATGGTTGCAAAATATTGAAACGATTTGTGTAAAGAAGGACGGAAAAGCAGGTGTAAGTCGACCTTGGAAAAGACCAGCTAGGCTTCCGCAGAAAGGCAGAAACACGCGAGGGACGCCGTACGTCTTATCCTGGAAGATAGATTGAAAAAAGAAAAAAACTACAATTATAGGATTTGTAGGTTTAGAGAAAGCTTTTGATTACGTTGAATGGAGTACGTTGTTTTAAATTCCGATGGTACGAGAGATAAAATACAGAGAGTGAAGAGTGTATAGGAACAAGATGAGCTAACAAGAGTCGAAGAGAGAAGCAGTATTGGAAAAGGGAGTGAGACAGGGCTTAACACTATCCAAGATGTTAATTATACAGTACAGAGAACAAGCAGTGAAGAAAACAAAGGAAAAGTTTGGAAAGGGAATCAAAGGTCACAGAGAAGAAATAAAAACTTCAGATACGGCAAAGAACTTGAAAGAGCAATTCAACGGAAGGGAAAGCGTCTTGCAAAGCGGTTGTAAGATGAACATTGACAAAAGTATAACAAGTGTAATAGAATGTAGTTGCAATCGGTCGATGCTGAAGTATTAGATTAAGAAATGAAACTCTAAAACTACTAGAGATGTTGAGCTATTTAGGCAACAAAGTAGGTGATAATGGACGAAGTAGAGAGGATTTAAAATAGATACTGGTAATAGCAAGGAAAAAGGATCAGCAAAATTCGAATTTGTTAACATCTAACGACATATAGGTGTTAGGGAGCTTTTTCTTAAGGCACTCGATCTGTACGGAAGTAGAACGCGGACAGTTAGCAGCTCAGGTAAGAAGGGAATACAAGTATTTGAAATTCGGTGCTGTTGAAGAATGCTGAAGATTAGATGGTTAGATCGAATAATTATAATTAACGAGGAAGTACTGAATCGAATCGGGGAGAAAATAAATTTATGGTACAACTTTATTAACTGAAGTGATTGGTTAGTATGACCAATTCTGAGGGGTCAAATGGCTCTGAGAACTATGGGACTTAACATCAGTCCCTTAGATCTACTTAAACCTAACTAACCTAAAGACATCACACAACACCCAGTCATCACTAGGCAGAGAAAATCCCTGACCCCGCCGGGAATCGAGCCCGGGACCCGGGTATGGGAAGCGAGAACGCTACTGCACGATCACGAGCTGTCGACAAATTCTGAGGGCTCAGTGTATTGTTAGTTGGTAAGAGAAGGAAGCTTGTGGATCAGAGAGCGCTGCAGGGGGCTGAAAATTGTAGAAGGAGGTCAAGAGATGAAGAATGCAGTGAACGAGTTCAATTGGATATATTTTGCAGTAGTTATTCTGAGATGAAGTGGCCTTGCTCAACATAGAATAGCATGGAGGTACGCATCAAATCACTCTTCGGACGGGAGGCTTCAACAACAATGAAATCACTCCGCTGACCTCTCTGATGGAACGTAAGGCCGCGCATCGCCCTCAGAACCCACTGTCGGTAGCGCAGCGACTGTGCCCTTACTCTATCTACCAGCGGAAAAATTGCGAGCTTACACATTACGCTTCCAACAAAGATCGGTGAATGTCATGGCCAATAACCAATTTGTTTCGAAATCTTTGAAGACAGGCAAGAGAACAAATTCAAGCGGCCCTGAACCCGAACGTTGGTATGAACATAGCCCTTTTTTGTTAGCCTTTTGTTTTTTTCATGAGTGGGTCTCCCATGCCTGGTTACTGCTGAGGCGGAAATGTTTCCTCCTAACTTTGAAGGGTCTTACCCAGGACTTAGATGTAGTTCCCGACGTAAACCAACGTACAACGCGTCCATATATACGAGGTCCGGTTTGTTGTAGACACTAGTTGAAACATCCCCTTAGAAAAATTATAAATGACTGTGCTTAAACTGACACACAATGTTTGTAGCGCAACGCAATCTGACTTTCAATAGTCTCTACAAAACAATGACCCTGACTAACAATAATCTACATCTTTCATGAATCACTTACCTTACAAAAGTCTTTGTTACTCGACCTACTGCTACAGCGAGCGCCAATACCGACAGCTAAATAAAAGATTCTAACTACTGAAGGCACTAACTACTGATTGGCATACTAAGCAAATGAAAGATTTTGATAGAGAACAAACAATTTATTTACCTTAATAAAGTTCAAAAGTCATTATATATATTTATATCACAGTTCATGATATCCAGTATCACAAATTTACTGTCTCTAATGGACACATGTCCAGATCATCCGCTCTCAAAACTCCGCCATCTCTTTCCACCAATGCTGGCGTCTCACCTCCAACCTGGCAACGCTACGCGCTGTTAACATCCAACTGCCCAACACTACAATAGCAAATTCCAACAATGCAACCCAGCCACAGACTGCAGACAACACAGCCAATGATTTTCATACAGAGCGCTACGTGGCGTTACGAATATAAAACCCTAAACAGCCTACTTTCATAGTAGATCCCGCGCATACCGCCACGAGTGCGTGCGTCGTGTACAGGCCTGCCTCGGGAACAACAGTGCTCAGTTTCAGCTCTGTAGCTAACCTGTATGGTTCTGTTGTGTGCTTTCAAAATGTTTAAGACTATCAGCTGGCCCGCAGCGTGTGAAGTTCGTTCAGTCACACGGTTTTTGTCAGCAAGGAACCTGTCTGCTGCAGAGATTCATCGACAGATTTGCGAAGTGTACCGTGATATTGTTATTAGTGAAAGCAAAGTGCGTAAGTGGGTACGAGAATGGCCGTGACAACGTCCGTGATGAGGACCGCTCCGGTCGCCCTTCTTAGATTACAGACGATTTGGTGGCTTCAGTTGAAGTGAGGATTAGTGAGAGCAGACTCTTCGCAGTAACAGGTCTCTCAAACGAATTTCTTGATGTGTCGAAATCAGTGCTTTACAACATTGTTTCTAAACACCTTAAATTTAGGAAACTGTGCTCTCGTTGTGTCTCGGAACTCCTAACAGTGGACCACAAAAACCAAAGATTTCAGTGTGCAATGAAGTTCTTAACTCGTTGTTACGAAGAAGTTGACGGCGTCTTCAGTCAGATGGTAACTGGAGACGAAAGATGGGTTTCGCATGTCACGCCCGAATCGAAGCAACAGAGCATGGAATGGAGACACACACACACTCGCCTGTAAAGGTGGAGGCCAAACAGACTCTGTCCCAGTGGAAAATCATGGTGTCGGTGTTTGGGATAGGCATGATGTTTTGTTGGTCGACTTCATGCAACAGGGAACAACTATCAATGCAGAAGCATACTGCCAAACCCTGAGAAAGCTAGCAGAGCGATTCAAAACAAAAGACGCGGCATGTTGACAAAGGGAATTGTCCTTCTCCATAGCAGTGCAAGACCTCACACTGCAGGTCAGACCCGCGATTTATTGGACAGTTTAGGCTGGGAAGTTTTAGACCACCCACCCTACAGACCTGATCTTGTGCCGAGCGATTACTATCTGTTCCTCCACCTCAAACAACACCTCAGTCGCAACCGTTACAATGATGACGACGACGTGAAAAGGGCAGTGAACTCTTCGTTATCGGAGCAGGTATTTTAAAATTGGGGTTGAGAGGTATGATACGTGTTTCAACACACTCGGCAACTATGTCGAAAAATAGAGTGAAGTCGGTACTTTCAGAAAATAAATTTCCTTTTTTGAAATAATATTTCCTTGTGTACTTCATCTACATCTACATCCATACTCCGCAAGCCACCTGACGGTATGTGGCGGAGGGTTCTATGAGTACCTCTTTCAGTTCTCCCTTCTATTCCAGTCTCGTATTGTTCGTGGAAAGAAAGATTGTCGGTATGCCTCCGTGTGGGCTCTAATCTCTCTGATTTTATCCTCAAGGTCTCCTTGCGAGATATACGTAGGAGGGAGCAATATACTGCTTGACTCCTCAGTGAAGGTATGTTCTCGAAACTTCAACAAAAGCCCGTACCGAGCTACTGAGCGTCTCTCCTGCAGAGTCTTCCATTGAAGTATATCTGTCATCTCCGTATCGCTTTCGCGATTATTAAATGAGCCTGTAACGAAGTGCGCTGCTCTCCGTTGGATCTTCCCTATCTCTTCTATCAATCCTATCTGCTACAGATCGCACACTGGTGAGCAATATTCAAGCAGTTGGCGAACAAGTGTACTGTAACCTACTTCCTTTGTTTTAGGACTGCATTTCCTTAGGATTCTTCCAATGAATCTCAGTCTACCATCTGCTTTCCCAACGATCAACTTCATATGATCATTGCATTTTAAATCACTCCGAATGCCTACTCCCAGATAATTCACGGAATTAACTGCTTCCAGTTGCTGACATGCTATATTGTAGCTAAATGATAAACGATCTTTCTTTGTATGTATTCGCAGCACATTACACTTGACTACATTGAGATTCAATTGCCATTCCCTGCACCATGCATCAATTCGTTGCAGATCCCGCTGCATTTCAGTACAATTTTCCATTGTTACAACCTCTCGATATACCACAGCATCATCCGAAAAAAAGCCTCAGTGAACTTCCGATGTTACCCACAAAGTCATTTATGTATATTGTGAATAGCAACTGTCCTACGACACTCCCCTGCGGCACGCCTGAAATCACTCTTACTTCAGAAGACTTCTCTCCATTGAGAATGGTACTTATGGTGCTTATGTTCAAACGGACCTCACTTAAAAAACACACCTCGTAGTAGACACAGTCGGATGACGATGTAACTTGGAACACACACACAAACACACACACAAACACACACACATACACACACACACACACACACACACCATCGGCAGTTATGGATGGTTAGAGCTGAAGCTCTCTGTGACAGTTAGAAAGGCAATCAGAGTTCATTGGTGACGTTTGTGTTTATTGCTGCTGGCAGACCTCGCAGGGTTTACAAGCTACGACAGACGTTAACTGATAACTATTAAGTATTGTGTCTTACTGTTTAGAGGCACAAAACGCGCGGGTGTTTTCAGCTCGTTACTATTTGCAAATAAGTAGGATACCGAGTTGATAGCAGCTGAAGGACTCAGGTTGCAATAATATGCGGTACGGCACACTGTTAGAGAGAAGGATTATTATTCAAGAATCACATAGTACAATGAAAATTACTTATCTTCAGTAGTTTGTAGGACTGCAGCTACGGCTATGAACTGACAATCTCGTAACATGGAATACCATGAACTAATACAACATATTCTCAGGGACTAAGCCTGAAGGCCCTCCTCAGAGAATCAATGCAAGCATTACAGAACTGGCTGAGGGCCGATTATGAAAGTGCGTCTGCCTAGGTTGAAATCTAGCTAAGAAGTGAACGAGGCACACTCCAGTTTCGTCGAGCTGCACAGCCCGCTAGAGTGCGCTGTGCTCGGTAGACGACGGGCTGCCAACCTTGAGTTGGCGCGGCGTTGTAGTAGTATCTGTGGCAATGGCACTACATAAAGGACATTGAAATACGACGTACTCGTGTGGTACAGTGTCATCAGTTCCTGACAGAGTTCGAAAGGACCTCATTGTGGATCTCGTATTTGATTTTGTGGAACTGTCAGAGGTAACAGTGGCCCACAGTTTGATCGCATGTGAAACTGAGAGAAGGCATACTCATCGTCAGGGTTGGTCGACTAAGTCTGACCACCATTGGGCACCAAGAACACCATAACCCTTTCTTATCTGTGCCTGCCGTTGAAGAACAAGTAACCGAATCCCTGCAACGTGTGTGTTATCCCGCACCATTAGCTGGAGATCAGCAGCAGGCTGACCACCTCGCGAGTAGGCTGCCGTTTAACACCAAAACACAGACGTTCGTGGTTAGAGTGGTGACATGACTGGGAATCATGGATTATTGATACATGGCGTCGCATTGATTTCAGCGACAAAATCTCATTTCGGCGCTACCCTAGATGACTATTGTCGGCGAATGTGGAGCATTTCGGGTAGAGGTCCCATTCTTTCCGTTTTGTAGGATCACAGAAGCATTAGCCCTTGGTGTGGGGAAGCATCGGGACTGATTTCACGTCACGTACGTCCTCCGTCTGTCTTACGCGACGTTATCGTGGTGGCATTTTTCAGCAGCACAAAGCTCGTCTACACACGGCACGTGTCTGTATGAACCGTCAGCGTGGTGCTACATCTACATCTACATTTATACTCCGCAAGCCACCCAACGGTGTGCGGCAGAGGGCACTTTACGTGCCACTGTCATTACCTCCCTTTCCTGTTCCACTCGCGTATGGTTCGCGGGAAGAACGACTGCTGGAAAGCCTCCGTGCGCGCTCGAATCTCTCTAATTTTACATTCTTGATCTCCTCGGGAGGTATAAGTAGGGGGAAGCAATAAATTCGATACCTCATCCAGAAACGCACCCCCTCGAAACCTTGAGAGCAAGCTACACCGCGATGCAGAGCGCCTCTCTTGCACAGTCTGCCACTTGAGTTTGCTAAACATCTCCGTAACGCTATCACGCTTACCAAATAACCCTGTGACCAAACGCGCCGCTCTTTGTGGATTTTCTATATCTCCTCCGTCAACCGGACCTGGTACGGATCTCACACTGATGAGCAGTACTCAAGTATAGGTCGAAAGAGTGTTTTGTAAGCCACCTCCTTTGTTGATGGACTACATTTTCTAAGGACTCTCCCAATCAATCTCAACCTGGTACCCGCCTTACCAACAATTAATTTTATATGTCATCCCACTTCAAATCGTTCCGTACGCTTACTCCAAGATATTTTACAGAAGTAACTGGTACCGGTGTTTGTTCCGCTATCAAATACTATCATATAATCATACAAAAAAGGATCCTTCTTTCTACGTATTCGCAACACATTACATTTGTCTATGTTAAGGGTCAGTTGCCACTCCCTGCACCAAATGCCTATCCACTGCAGATCTTCCTGCATTTCGCAGCAATTTTCTAATGCTGCAACTTCTCTGTATACTACAGCATCATCCGCGAAAAGCCGCATGGAACTTCCGACACTATCTACTAGGTCATTTATATATATTGTGAAAAGCAATGGGCTCATAACACTCCCCTGTGGCACGCTAGAGGTTACTTTAACGTCTGTAGGCGTCTCTCCATTGAGAACAACATGCTGTGTTCTGTTTGCTAAAACCTGTTCAATCCAGCCACACAGCTAGTACGATATCGCGTAGGCTCTTACTTTGTTTATCTGGCGACAGTGTGGAACTGTATCGAACGCCTTCCGGAAGTCAAGGAAAATGGCATATACCTGGGAGCCTGTAACTAATATTTTCTGGGTCTCACGAACAAATAAAATGAGTTGGGTCTCACACGATCGCTGTTTCCGGAATCCATGTTGATTCCTACAGAGTAGATTCTGGATTTCCATAAATGACATGATACGCGAGCAAAAAACGACCGATGTCAGAGATATAGACCTATAGCTTTGCGCATCTGCTCGACGACTCTTCTTGAAAACTGGGACTACCTGTGGTCTTTTCCAATCATTTGGAACCTTCCGTTCCTCTAGAGACTTGCGGTACACGGCTGGTTGAAGGGGGGCTGAGGTACTCCCTTTGCCAGCGAGATCCCCAGATCTGATTCCAGCAGTGCCACTTATTGAGAGTATGACTGACTAGTTACAACAGTTTTGGGTTAGCTAGCTTCAGGAGAGGACACAAAGTATCTGTGAAAACCCTCCCAGCTGTATAAGTGCTTGCATCCATGCAAGAGGGTGTGCCACATAATACTGATAAGTTGACTCTTACTGCTAAGTTCTTTGTAAACTGCCTCCATATTGCAATCACTGAAATGACATTATATACCCCCCACCTCAAACCGTGAAGTATCCTTTCCTTCTTACCTTCCGTGTGATTCACTCTTATTCTCAGGCAGTGTAGCTAAATTGTACGATTTAAATAATGGGTGGTAGCGTCAACAGTACACGAGGATTTTTGGTTTCCGTACCGCGGCTACAGAGGCCGCGAGCTGCGTATTTCGGCCGTGGCCGGCTGCCGACAGCGCGTGCATTGCCGCACCGGCTGCTAGATGCACGCCGCTGACGCGCATACCGTATTCCATCTGCTGCAGCAGCCGCTGCGGGATGGCCTGGCGGCGAATTTCGTTACGCCGTCTGTCCCGTGGCGCCATTCCTCCCGCTTTTTTCCCCTCTCCCGCCCCTGGTTGCCAACGTGAAATGCAAATGCACGCCGGCGCCCGGCGCCACACACAGTTTTGACGCTTAATCCCCGCGCTGGACGCGGCGGCACGTCCTGCTGCGGCGAGGGGACGCATCAAAGGCCGGCATCACGTGACAGCGAGGGCGTGTGCCGCCAATAGCGAAGCCGACGCCCCACTGTGAGCTCAAAATGCGACCTACATCGAAATAACGCCAAAGCCCGGATAACTGCAGTTCCTTTATTACTTCATCCTACTCCGTAGCATGTTCGTTTCCTGAAGCAGAATATTAATCGCCGAATATCATCTACGCAGTTGTTCGAGAAAAAACAGAAATACCACGATATCAGAAGCGATAAAACGTTTATATTTATACGCCACAATTTTTCGCCTTGAGCATTTTTTTTCTCCTGTTTTTCATGCGGAAAAATCCCATTGCTGCGAGAAGGGTTCCTTGTATGAGGGACGTTCAATAAGTAATGCAATACTTTTTTTCCCTTTCGGTTGAAAAACTGCGGCATTTGTTGTGGGATATTCTGAAATATTCCCGCTTCAGCCCCTATAATTTCATGAAGGTCCGATACGTGCCGGCTCTATACGTAGCCTACATCCACATCCGCACTCCGCAAGCCACCTGACGGTGTGTGGAGCAGGATACTTTGAGTACCTCTATCGGTTCTCCCTTCTATTCCAGTCTCGTAACGTTCTTGGAAAGAAAGATTGTCGGTATGCCTCTGTGTGGACTCTGATCTCTCTGATTTTATCCTCATGGTATGTCCGCGAGATATACGTAGGAGGGAGCAATATACTGCTTGACTACTCGGTGAAGGTATGTTCTCGAAACTTCAACAAAAGCCCGTACGGAGCTACTGAGCGTCTCTCCTACAGAGTCTTCCACTGGACTTTATCTATCATCTACGTAACGCTTTCGCGATTACTAAATGATCCTGTAACGAAGCGTGCTGCTCTGCGTTGGATCTTCTCTATCTCCTCTATCAACCCTATCTGGCACTGTATTCAAACAGTGGGCGAACAGGTGTACTGTGACCTACGTCCTTTGTTTTCGGATTTCATTTCCTTAGGATTCTTCCAATGAATCTCAGTCTGGCATCTACTTTACCGACGATCAACTTCATATGATCATTCCATTTTAAATCACTCCTAATGCCTACTCCCAGGTAATTTAGGGAATTAACTGCTTCCAGTGGCTGACCTGCTATATTGTAGCCTTCAACGTTTCTTCTGTAACGGAGGTTTGTTACCAGCAGAGGACTGGCATTGACTTTTCTTTTTTTCAATATCAGAGCGTCACTGATATTCTCAGTCGCCTGGTTGGTTCAAATGGCTCTGAGCACTATGGGACTTAACTTCTGAGGTTATCAGTCCCCTAGAACTTAGAACTACTTAAGCCTAACTAACCTAAGGACATCACAACCATGCCCGATGCAGGATTCGAACCTGCGACCGTAGCGGTCACGCGGTTCCAGACTGTAGCGCCTAGAACGGCTCGGCCACCCCGGCCGGCACAGGCGCTTGCAGAATGTCTACGGAGACCTGGCAGTGAATAAAACCACTCTGAATCGTCATCACCACCGCCCAAGGTCGCGCAAACATGTCCGATTTCCCGCGTCCGGCCGGCCGCACACAGCTGTGTAACCGTCAGGAAGTTGAAGAAACGACATCAACGTGTTCGTCGCCACACAAATGAAAAACAAACTTCTCCTCTTCCATGATAACGCAAGGGCTCACACAAGTCTGCGTGACCGAGAAGAGCTCACAAAACTTCATTCGACTGTTATTCTTTATCCACCGTGCCCCGTTTTCATTGAAACTTCGTTATTTCCAGCATGTTTCGAAATGAACAGTGCATGACGTCATCCAAAGACATATCAGGGGCATACAGTGAACCCACTAACCTTCAAACTTCTATCTGTAGGATGCACTCCACAGAAAGGATGCACTCCACAGAAAGGATGCACTCCACAGGATGCACTCCACAGAAAGCAGGACGTGGAGGCGGGGAGTTTATTGATGCAGCAAGACGATGACTCCAACGTCGACCGTTGGAGTGGTACGATGGCGGCCATACAGGCCCTCCCAATAAGAGATTATGTTGAAAAATAGTGTTTTGTACCCAAAAGAGTGAGATGTAATATGGTATATTGGAATCCTGAATAAAACTGGACCTCCTCTTAGATAAAATGTTACTTATTAAGCCCCCCTGGTGTATCTGTTGATGACGTGATGCACCATTTCAACTCATGCTGGAAACAACGAAGTTTCAAAGAAAGTGAACCGCTGGTGCACCTGTTACTAAAAGGGGATAAATAACGTCACTAGGTACTATATCTAAGATTATACTATCATACATTAAAAGTGTAGAAAAATTATGAGAAACGTAGCAACAGCAACTTGATGGACCAGATTTGTGACTGGATTAAGGGTTGAAGTATTTCTTTGAAGTCAACATTTCATCCGTAACGGAACGAAATCAACCGACCTTTAGAGAACCCCAGCCGCGCGGGATAAGCCGAGCGGTCTAGGGGGCTACAACCCGCCGGAGTGACCGTGCGGTTCTAGGCGCTGCAGTCAGAAGCTGAGCGACCGCTACGGTTGCAGGTTGAAATCCTGCCTCGGGCATGGATGTGTGTGATGTCCTCAGGCTAGTTAGATTTAATTAGTTCTAAGTTCTAGGCGACTGGTGACGTAAGAAGTTAAGTCGCATAGTGCTCAGAGCCATTTGAACCAATTTTTAGGGGGCTACAGTCATGGACTGTGCGCCTGGTCCCGGGGGAGGTTCGAGTCCTCCCTCGGGCATGGGTATGTGTGTTTGTCCTTAGGATACTTTAGGTTAAGTAGTGTGTAAGCTTAGGGACTGATGACCTTAGCAGTTAAGTCCCATAAGATTTCACACACATTTGAACATTTTTTTGGTGTACCCAAAGGTAACGTTATGCGACCGATAGCATTTACTAATCGTTTTAATTGTCTAATGGATATCGTAGGAGGTTATGAGAGCTATTGGACAATGATGCCGCTGTCTGCAACACGAGAAGATTGAAGCGAAATGTGTGAAGACATGGAGTGAATCAACGATTGATGGAAGGTCTTGCACTTGACCCTCAACCTAAATAAATGTAACATTTGTGCAGTTTTTAAAGAGATATAACACTGTTCGATTATACTGTTGGCGATAATTCAATGAGAATGTACGAAAAATACCTGGGAGTAATCGTTTGGAGTGACCTACACTCTCTGCTAATATCCTGTCGGGCCACACCTATTCCTTTTCCCTGCGTAGTGCAGCAACCTGTCGTGGCATGGCCTCAACAAGTCGTTGGAAGTCCCCTGCAGAAATAGTGCGCCATGCTGCTTCTATGGACGTACGTAACCGAGGAAGTGTTGTCGATGCAGAATGTTGTAATGTTGTGTACCAATTGACCTCGTCATTATGTCCGTAAATGATCCATGGGAATCATGTCGGTCGATGTCGATTGCCAAATCATTCACTCGAATTCTCCAGAATGTTCTTCAAACCATTTGCCAACAACTGTGGCTCGCTGACCTGACATCACTGTTTGGGAATATGAAGTTCATGAATGGCTGAAAATGGTTTCCAAGTAGCCCAACATAACCATTGTCAGCAGCCATTGGTCGATTCAGCTGGACCATAGGACCCAGTGCACTCCACTTAAACATCACTAGCTTGAACAATGCCTTGTGAGGTCTGCGCCCCACACAAACTATATCATCAGCTAATACCACCACTGATATCAGGACTCATAAGACTAGGACACAGTTTTCCAGTCGTCTGGGGTCCAAACGAAATGGTCTCAAGCCTGGAGTGGCGCTGTAAGCGTTGTCGCGCTGTCAGCAAATGCGCTCTCGTCGGTCGTCTGTTGCCATAGTCTAATGACGCCACATTTCACTACTGCTCTCTGTGGCTAATTGATGGCCGTCGGCCAATGCCAGTGCGTTGTCCAAGATGAGAGGTAATGCCTGAAAGTTTGTATTCGGCACACTCTTGACACAGTGGATCTCTGAATATTGGATTCTCTAACGATTACCCATGCGTCTAGCTCCGTTTACCATTTCGCGTTCAAAGCTTGTTAACTCCCGACGCGCGGCAAAAATCACGTCAAATCCCCCCCCCCCCCCCCCCCCACACACACACACATGAATCACCTGAGTCCAAATGACTGCTTTGCCAGTGCACTTCCCTTTCATGAGTTGGGTACGCTATACTACTGCCATGTGTATACGTTCATATCACTATCCCTTGTCTTTTGTCACCGAGCGAGGTGGCGCAGTGGTTAGCACACTGGATTCGCATTTGGGAAGACGACACTTCAGACTCGCGTCCGGCCGTCCTGATTTTCCGTGATTTCTCCAAATCACGTAAGTAAAATGCCAGGATGGGTCCTTTGGAAAGGCACTGCCGAGTTCCTTCCCCATCTCTTCCCTAATCCGATGGGACCGATGACCAGGCTGTCTGGTCCCCGCCTCCAAATCAACCAACCATCAGAACACAGTTAGCTCACAACGTAAAAAGATGTGGGTAAGCCAGCGAATATACGCATTGTGATAGTAAAGCTTCAACAAGTAACATTTTGGAGAAAGTACTGCTAATAGTTTAAATATTCATCAGCACCCTATAATTTCCAAACGAGTGGTTATCCAAATCTACTTTAAGAATGGGAGGGACATGTGTAACACAAAGGTTGAACTGTCTATAGAAAGAATATTGTCTGACAGATCTTCCTCCATTTAATTTATAACAACACGTAGGATTTTCATTCCAATAAATTTAATCGCCGTTAATGACCCGGTTAATGAAATGCAAACGGAAGAGGCTGGTAAAATATCCATCGCTTTTTGGGCGTATTAAACTTACTATTTTGCTTGTTCTACTATCTTGTAGCAAGGAAAGACCATTACCAAAAGTTGTGAAGCAGGATGGACGACCACGTCCTACCATTGTTGTTCCCCTCTTCCGAGCATCCAACATTTGTGACGCACATTTCTTCCTTTTGCCCAACTGCGATATTCATCCACGGATTGAAAATATGTCTGCATTAACACTGGTGTAAAATATTTTTACCTGTAACTTATAACCTGAATTTAGCCTTTATTATGCTATCTGCATCGCAGAAATACTCCCTACAGTGCACTGCATGAAAAATTCCTTCCTCTGGCCCATATTTAATTTTTCAACCCATGTTCTTCGTACTTGAATATACAAGGGTGATTCAAAAAGAATACCACAACTTTAGGAATTTAAAACTCTGCAACGACAAAAGGCAGAGCTAAGCACTATCTGTCAGCGAATTAAGGGAGCTATAAAGTTTCATTTAGTTGTATATTTGTTCGCTTGAGGCGCTGTTGACTAGGCGTCAGCGTCAGTTGATGCTAAGATGGCGACCGCTCAACAGAAAGCTTTTTGTGTTATTGAGTACGGCAGAAGTGAATCGACGACAGTTGTTCAGCGTGCATTTCGAATAAAGTGTGGTGTTAAACCTCCTGATAGGTGGTGTATTAAACTTTGGTATAAACAGCTTACAGAGAATGGGTGTTTGTGCAAAGGGAAAAGCCCGTGACAGAGTACTTCATCACTGGCCTCCAAGAAGCCCTGATCTTACCCCCTGCGATTTTTTCTTATGGGGGTATGTTAAGGATATGGTGTTTCGGCCACCTCTCCCAGCCACCAATGATGATTTGAAACGAGAAATAACAGCAGCTATCCAAACTGTTACTCCTGATATGCTACAGAGAGTGTGGAACGAGTTGGAGTATCGGGTTGATATTGCTCGAGTGTCTGGAGGGGGCCATATTGAACATTTCTGAACTTGTTTTTCAGTGAAAAAAAACCTTCTAAATACTCTTTGTAATGATATATAACAAGGTTATATTATGTTTCTTTCATTAAATACACGTTTATAGAGTTGTGGTATTCTTTTTGAATCACCCTGTACAACAAGGTTTCCAACATTTAAATTCATGAAGGGACAAGTAAAAGTTTTCGTTCCTTTTCAAACTGTCAGAGTGAACGAAACAATTAGAGCACACAGCGAAACCGTTGCCAGCGAATAGCTAAACAGTCTATGACTCGGTAAGTGTCAGACATGTGATGCTACAGAAGTGATAAAGATCAAGTGAGCATACAATATACGATATGACAGAAAAGGTGAAGAGATAACTCTGCGGATTTTGTTACAATAAAAATGACAAAAAATCATCAGATGCGCTGATGTACCTAATCAGGAAATGAGGGAACATTAGAAGTGGCAGAACTCTGGGCTTAACATTTACTGGGAAAGATGGACATGTGTGTATTGAATTAGACACTGCTGTAAAAGAAAAAGATATAGAAGATGACACAAAGCGAGTAAAATAACGAAAGCAAAATAAACGATTTCTACGTTAAAGGTTATTAGCTTTTATATAATATATGCCCAAGTTTAAAACATTTTGTTAGGAATTCATTTTCCACTGTGCGCTTCACACTCACGCAGAAGAAGTTGAATCACTTCAGACTGTAAAACTTGGCGTGGGAGAAACAAGTGCCATTTTTCTGCGCATAGGATATCCCATCTCAAAATAAATTTGTAGACAAATGAGAAAAAGAAAGCATTTGTTTTCAGGAACACGTTTCGGTTGGAATTTTTGCGGTGATTTTTTTCGATGTATTCTAAAAGGCAACCACATCAACAATAATTCATGGAAGTCCTCAGCTGCTTACATTTATCTCTGTGATGATAATAAAAGAACCAATTCGTAATGTCGTATAAGTGTATGAAGCATAGAGTTCATCACAAGAAAGCAAACCAGAGGAACAAGTAGTGACACAGCTGCAGACTTTCTATCCTCTATTTAGTTTATTACTTACACACGCGAATACGAGTTATTCGTGGGAAACAACCCTGATTTTCCCGTTTTGTTGATCAAATAATCATGCATCTACTGTACGAAGGAGGCCATTTAGTATCGAAAATTTCGAATTACGACGTCGCGAGAATAAGTAGCAAATTCCTACGCCTCCTTTCTTTCATTTTGCTATGAGATTTCACTGCTCATTCTGAAGCTCGTTCATTTGTAAAGCAATGAAGTACGCTGGTTACATTTTGATTTACGACATTTTCTTCCTTTAAGGCCCTCCTACAATACTAATTCAATTAATTAATGATTAATTTAAACTGGTCTCAACATTCCGGTTCAGCCTGGAGTGTAACCCTCAATCTGTCTAATTTGCTGGTATCGACCTGTCCTTTTCTCGGTGGCTCCGATCGTAAATCGTCAGGTGCTTAACGTTTACTGCGAGATAAATGGTAGTTTACTGAAATTGCGACATCCCTCATTCCACGCAACCCGTCGAATTGGAACTAAGCTTTAATACAGGAGTGGCGAGTTTGTAAAGGCTTTCAGAAAATTGTATAATAGTTCTTGTTACTGACTGAAAGTTATGAATCAAGATTCATAAATACTGGTAACTATAAAATATTGCTCAGCACGCAACTACTGAAGTTAATAATCATTTTGGCAATAACATAAATAATGAGCTATTTACACGGCAAATGTGGAATCAGAGACCGCACAAGTAAAACATCGGATCATGTTTAATTCAGCAACTGTTTTAATTTATCGGGGTTATACTTAGCACTCCTATTCGGAGAAATTTTAGCCTGTAGAGAATTCAGTAACTACAAGGCCGCTCTGCTTTCTAGTCTCACTAACAAGACTGGCAACTAAGTCCTAACTTAGGCACTTCATGAAACAAAAAGGCCAGTAGCTTTTGGCTACACGATCAATCACTCACAACTACAGTCAGTCAGGTAGGTACTTAGAGGTAACCGCTCGTAAAGAAATAAAGTGGAACTAGCATACATATTCAGTCATAGCAATCCAAGTGGAAACAGTAAAACTGTAAGGCTACTGATGTTCGCCTACAATAGAGATCTCTTACAAAACACATGTACGAGTAATGCTCTTCCCAGGAGTGTAGGTTCTCTATTGGGTTGTACTAACAGAAGCCACCATGCGTATGTAAAGAAGGACCTTGTTTACAGAGATGCTTGATTGACCGGAAGGGCGCTGTAAGACAAATGCTGAAAAATTTAATTGGCAGAATCTGTACGTATCGCGAAAACCTGCTCTGAAAATTCCAAGAGCCGACTTTTTTCCCAGTACATTTATCCGACTGGTATGATGCTGCCTCTCATACGCTAACCTCTTGGTTCAGAGTAGTACTTGCGCTGAACGTGCTCAGTTACTTGATAGACAGAGTCCAATCCCTGTTTCCCCTACAGTTTTCCCCTGTACAGTTCCCGCTAGTACCATGGATGTAATGCCCTGATGTTCCAACAAATGTGCTGCCGTCGAGTCACTTCCTCTTGTCAGCGTTTTCCAGATGTTCTTTCTTTCGTCCATTCTGCGGAGAACCTTCTCATTCCTTATCTTATCAGTCCACCTTTTTTCAGCATTCTACATCTCAAACGTTTCGGTTCCCATTCGTTCCGGCTTTCTCACTGTTCATGCTTTTTTTCACTAATTCGTAGTGCTGTGCACCAGACATATGTTCTCAGAAATTTCTTCCTCAAATTAAGACCTATGTTTGACAACAGGACACTTCTCTTAGCTAGGATTGCCCTTTTGCGAGTGCTACTCTACTTTTTAAAAGCTTCTTGCTCCGTCCGTCTTGAGCTATTTTGCTGCTACTTCGCAGAATTCCTCAAATTCGTCAATTTCGTGATGACCAATTAGTTTCTCGCTATTCTCATTTCTAATACTTCTCATTAAATTTCTCTAATTCCTGTTTACCGCCAATCTATATTCTATACTCCTTACACTGTTCAACACATAGTGAAATTATTCTTCACTTTCACTGAGGATAGTACTGTCATCAGCGAATTTTCTCACTAATATCCTTTCATCTTGAATTTTAACCGCATTGTCGAATCATTCTTTTACTTTAGTCTATGCTTCTTCAAATTATAAACTGAACAGTAGGGGCTAAAGGCAACCTCCCTCTTACCGCTTTTCAATCCGAGCACTTCGTTCTTGGTCTTCCAGTCTTATTGTTTCCTCTCGGTTCTTCTACACCATCTACTAGTCTACTTTTCCTCACAATTTCGAACATCTTGCACCATTTTACAGTATCGAACGCTTTTTCCATAAACGTATCCTCATTTTCCATCAGTCATGCTTCCAGTATCAACCGTAACGTCAAAACTGCCTCCTTAATGCCCTTACCTTCTCTAAAGCCAAAATGATCATCATCTAACAGATTCGTAACGTCCATTTAATTATTCTGTGTATTCTTCTTGTCGGAGGCTTTGCATGCACGAGGTATTAAGCTATGGTATCTTCGAACTTATTCGGATGAAATTTTTCAGGAAGTCTAATAGTATGCCACCACACCAGTTTGAATAATAGTGTGCTTGTCATTTCTCCCAATGACTTTAGAAATTCCGGCGGAATATTATTTATCCCTACTGCCGTATTTGATCTCTTATCCTCCAGGGATCTTCTGGATTCTGACAGTAATACTGAATCTCCTGTGTTTTTCAAATGGATTACAGTTTCTTCTTCTCTCACGTCATTAAACAAATCTCCCCCCCCCCCCCCCCTCACAGAGGCCATCACTGTGTTTAACAATGGAATTCTCACTGTACTGTTGATGTTATAAACCTTGCTTTTAACTTTACCGAAGGTTGTTTTGACTTTTCTACATGTTGAGTCAGTCCTCTAGACAGTCTTTCTTTAACTTCTTCACATTTTTCCTAGAACCATTTTCCTTTGGCTGCCATGCTTCCGATTTGTAGTCCCCCAAATGATGCCTAAATTAGGCAAACAGTAGTAGGAGTTAAGATGTTACTGTATTTCATTTTTAACATTTGATGATGGTGTTATGATGAAATGAATAATGATGAGATGATAAATAAAAATTATTTTGGTAACTAGGCTAGTGCATTTCTATTCAGTCCTAAAATCGCCGCAGATCATATAGCAGTCTTCTTATCTAAAGTGGTAGAATTTATAAAAGGTGAATAAAGAGGAGCAGACGGTCTGCTTTCTTTGCAGCCCATCTTCGTGTTGGTGAATGGGTAATATGTGTGAGAGCATCCGTTGTTCCCTACGCAGCATTCACTAGCGAGACTTAAGTCGGAGAAAAGAAGGCTGATACCACCCTAGGGAACAAGGATCCCCGACTTAATCAGCAGAGGCTTCAACCCTGACAAGGACAGTTTTCACTCGTTCCTCGTTGCCCACCATCATAAGCTGAGATGCTGAGAGACGCGTTACCAGTCATTGTGCACTTCCCTCGCCTCTTTGCCTCATTCTGACTGCAGGACTAACATTGTGTTTCTCTCCTCTGGGTGTCTTCGCAGCGTCGCGGGAGGACTGGGACGCTGCGACTCCCCTAGTCAGTCTCCCCTTGATTATAATCAATGAGTCCACCCTCCCGAGCCATTACTCCAACGAGGGGAGCGTCCCCACCCGAAACCTCTAGGTGTGGGCAACACAATAAATACCGAATTTCCGAGAACAGTGCGACTTTCGTACAAGTCGAAGGCCGTGCCTGGAAGTGAAGCAGTGACGACGCTGGCATTGTGAAGCAGGTTGTGGTGGTAATCTCACTTGAAGCACATCTTTGCTACAATTTATAGGTTGCTTTAAAACGTCGCTCAGTGTCTTACTCCCGATCTTGCACTTAAGCGGCTGTCACTATTCGAATATAAATGCCGATATGAGAAAAGCTCCTTGCTCAGGCTACACACGATCAGTACTACAACTAAGTAGTTAAAATATTAAAAAAAACCTCAAAACTGGTCTTTGATGCATACTATCGGAGATCTGAATAATGCTTGTAGTTCAAATATCGAGCGCTAAATATCGTCAGAAGAACACCTCTCATAGACACACCGAAAAGGAAACTCTACTTTGCCCCCCCCCCACATCGCCCCCTACCCCATCCCTCCTGCAGCCTCACCCCCCACCTTTACACCACTCCTACTAGCCCCCACCCCCCACCACCACCAATTCTCTCCGCCAACTTCCACTAACTGCATGCCTCTAAATTATACTGTATTCTAACAGATATTTAGCTAATTCTATTGCCGCGTCTCGGCACAGGTTTACTACGCCAAATTAAACTTAGTCTGACCTACATGGTGCAATTAGGGCGTTATCGAATAATAGATTAATTTTCTTTTAGAGGACATCGTATTCGCCGTTGACTGTAGAAATTATTTATTTTACAACTGTAATTTCAGTCGTTGGCCCATTTTCATGTGAGCAAAATGTTTACTTCCAGCTGTAGCGTCTCTTTTTATTTCTTCCTTGTTATTCTTATTATTTGTCAGGCATAGAGAGCTGGGCTACATGAGTTCTTCCCTTGGCTCAGAGGATGAGGTACAATAATACATCCCTTACTCACAAGAGTTATTTATTGACAAACATTTCTTTGACAACAGTGCATTCAGCGGACTTCAACTGGTTGACTTTACTCGCTTGATTCAGTGCTTCCGTAGCAACACGGCGTAGTGGCCTCGGTGCTGGCGGCGGCGAGAGATGCTAACGTAGACTGCAAGGAATGCCCCAGAAACAGCAGCTGACGACGGCCGCACGTGGCGAGCGCTGCTTACGCGGCAAGACTGTGTGCCGGCGAGTGTACTGGCTTGCAATTTCGGGCGGCTGGCCGGCCACTGCGAAGACGAAAGTTGCCCCGTGCTAGGAGCGAACCCGTGTTCTCAGATTCGGCGGCTCTGGGCGGCATCCATTGAACTGGAGTTCTTCCCAATTCACGGGTGACTTCACTGGTTCGGCCGCATCCCATCGTCCGAACCAGTCACCCGGGTTATTCACTGTACGTCTCCGTTGCTATAGGTGAGACTTCGACTTTAATGACTTGATTCGGAACAAAGACTCGACTTCTGTGACTTACTGGCGAAGGGACGACATCTTCTTTCTTCGTAAGTCGTGGTAACTAGACGCTGCTATCAGGTTCAATGCTGTTCTATGACCTCCATAGCTGCCGCTTCTTCTTCATGCGTACCGTCGGGAGTACATCAGCACGCCCAGCAACCGTCACGAGGCTTTCGGAACATGACAAGCGTACTCCATAAGTTGACCAGCACTTCCAGCAGACTTCGAGCAAACTCGCAGCAGACTTCAGAAGAAGCTGCAAACTTCGAGAGGGAGCTGCCTCTTTCCGGGGTATTTATTTCGTGTTGCTGCTGACGGCGTGACGCTTGTAGCACAGTGACTGACCTCTGTGGTTCAATGCTAGAAGGTTCCCTCGTGTATCGTACACGTGACTTATGTTGGCTCCTGATCCGTCTGCACTGCTTTCCAGCGGGGCGGGCAATGTCCTCCGGACGACGCCCCCAGTAGACTGCTGACTACTTTGTTCGCATACTCGATCGGACGATTACCTCTCCGCGGTCCTGCTCCACTTCCGTGTATCTGCTAGCGTGCTTGAGTCCCTGTAACTTCCTTCACCAAGTCTTTACTTAATTTTATAACTAATATTTACACATACGATCACTACACCTATTACACAGCATACTTCACACTTTAAAATACTTTGGCATGTATACATGTCATCCTAGAAACAGGGCTTTTCGCTTTAGAAATACAGTAACATCAGACGAGTGCGAAGCTCAGTACATTTACATTTGCACTTGCTTCATGTTACTGTATTGCAGCAGTGTAAAGGCCTGTTTACGACGATGTCCTGTACACATGTCACAGGATTTAAAATCTGACATGTGCTGAAGCTAAGTTCTTGTAATACCACTTGAACATGGCCCAAAGCCAGAAATGGCAATTGTGAAATAAATAATTTTCAGAATCAACGACGAATATAATGTCCTTTAAAAAATTAATGACTATGAGCCTCGACCATGAGAAGTTAATCGATGTACTTTTAGGTTGACGTTTTCTTCTGCCAGCCTTTACAGTGGAGACGAGAAGGAGTAAATCTCCTTGGCTGGTGAGGATTAGGTTATAGACGGTTGGTAACTGTCATGGCGTTGAGAGGAACGGTTTGCTAAAGTAGGAAGTTAATAACCTTCCTTTAATCATTATATCTGAAATGCCTGGGCTAGCAGGGCAGAGCGGTTCAGGTTGTGGAAAGGGGCTAAAATAAGTTGCTGTCAATTGCTCTCAACATTATTTATCAACACACAATATGAGAACAAGGATGGAAAACACTCCAAATTTTAATCGGCCTCCTTTGATTAACTTTAGATCGGGTGAAGGCCACACTCAAAATCCAAGACACAGTGCCTAAGCAAGAACGTCAAATACAATGTTCTTCTGGAGGTTTCACCCAAGAATATTTTCTAAATCTTCAATCTAAATAGGTTGAAGGACTTGGCAATTTAATTTTAATTGAACTTGGCTGGAGGCATATTAAGAAATAAGAAGAGTTTCAACCAAAAGGTAAAAGGCCTTATCTTAAAACATTTCATGCAAAATGCGGCTGAAGGCCCCATACAAAAGCATAACAATCTTTTGCCTTAAGGGAAAGACAAGAACATTAATTTAAGAGAGATTGATACTCGTCTGAAGGCCACACATCAATCAAATAACTAAGACCCAAAAAGGTAAATTATTACGTAACACACAAGGAACAAGGGTCGGTCAGGAATTTTGTAACACTAAAGCCCGTTTAGGTGAGACAGGCAGCCTGTCCAACGACTTCTTAATCTGAAGGCAACCCATCTGGCAGACAGCCGACCGCCCATTCAACAAAATCAGTTCCGCCCCACGCAACCAGCAAACCGACTACAAGATTTCAATACAACTACGTACAAAATGATGGCGCCTACAACGACCAACAACACATCTGCTGTCGAACTACACACCGCGCTGGACAGCAACAACATGACGAGGAAAATGCACTGCCAAAAAGTACGTCAACAACCTGGGCAGGTAACCGGAACGTCAACGGCCACAAGGCAGAAAATTCCGGTGGTTAACTTTAGTAACAAGGAATAAATTAAGTTAAACTCCACAGGAAGACGGCTGGAATCTTGGCCGACTTGAATACACACACGTTGTTGCTCACGGGAATGTCCCAAAAGCGACAACCAGGATCAAACGAAGAAATGTAAACAGTTGAGGCTCGATAGTAGGTTAAGTGAGCACTCAACTTTCATCTCCAAGATCGGTGGGCGACGAACTTGGTAGCATTCGCAAGCAGCACCTCACACTCCAAACGTGCATGCACACCGCCGGGAGCCCGGCAAAAGTACGCACAACTTCTGTGCCGCTCCACGCCAGCCGACCGACTGTCAAGGCCCGGGAACGGTGAAAGGACCAAATATACGTCGGCCGATGAGACGACCAACCGCTCCTATCTCCCTCCGTCGGACAGTTCACGTGTGCCGCCAGCAGTCGGCGAGCACTGGCTGTCTGCGCCTCACCGGCGCTCCGTCCCAGACTTCACTGCTGCTGCGTCCCGACTGCACTGCTGGTCCGTCTCTAACTGACTGCAGGACTCAACGACGACCCGGAAATACAACCGGTCGGTCCATAGGTGGTTCAACAGTGCACTTATCGTTACGCGCTGTTGCTGCCGCTCACGGGCAAGTAAGGCAGGAAGTTAGTGTAGCCAGTAAATGGAATAAGAAAACGAGGCGGCAGTACCGTTAATAGAAGATGAGAAATAATAAATGGCATGAACACGAGCCGTGTATGGCTTAATATTTTTCTAACAAACACTTTTTCTTAGTGAGGTGATGGACCAAAACCTCTTACCATAATGTTTGATGCTCGCAATAATTACTAGTAAGGATCCGTACCAGAGACGAGTACTTGCGATCTCACTCATTTTGCTAACTACTGCCCACTTGAACTACCTAATTGTATTTTGAACTAATTGCCTAGTATTCAAGGACACTCAGTGAAATAGGGGTAGTTCAGGTATGTTGTGTTGTCCCACATGCACTGTTTGTTCCGGGTCATGGCCCTAAAAATTTCGTGTGGCGCTCTACTTATAGACATATCTGGTAGGATGCTTGAGTGTCTGCCTGTTTAAAACATATATACATGTTATAAATTGAAGTCTCCTGTCACAGTTTTCGTCTGTATATTCACCATAATTTCAGGATCAACGGTAGATATTTTGATATGATTTCTACTAAAACATAGACTGAGTCACCAGGAAGGTTTGAGTATATATACCGCTAAGTAATGTAAAGTGTAGAGTATGTACAACATTGTTATTCGTCCCATATTCGGGCAGATCGGAAAAAAATGACAAGCCTGACCTAGTACTTTTTTAAATGGCCAATAATTTTTATTTACATTAATGAACGTAAACGAAAATATTTTCATACGGTTACCACTTAAATTTTTACTAGTTTTGGAGTAAAAAATTTTCGTTATTTTCCGAACGCGACAATTTGTCTGCTGTGAACTCAAGAATCTAGCAGCTCATTTCAGTGAACTACGATCCACTGTGCAGTTGAATATCTGTTGTTGGAGGAGGGAAGCATAAATAACATTACATAAATTAATACAATTTTTCAAAACCTTTTACTCATGTATTTTAACAAACACAGTTTTTATGAAGGTTAAACTTACATAGGCTTGAATCATCTTTTACTATACATTGATCTCTGTTTTAAGTTTTATGGAGCCATTTGTCTGAAACATGGAAACGATAGTTAAATAACAAATATTAAGCTCACACAATACTATTTCAGTGCCATGAAATGTAAACAGCGGGCGGTCGACAAAGGCGTCGTCATGTTTTATGAGTATTGCCACTGTTTCTATTTACTTTTTATTTTTTCTTCAACTCTCCACTAAAAATACTATAAAAAGTTTACCAAAATTGTTTTACAAACAAATTCTGAACAATATTGCTTAACTTTCATTCCGTTTAAAATTGTGTTCTTCAGAAAAATATGAAAAATGACGATAATTACAGTAAAATTAAGTTCTAAACGTACCTCATTAATAGAAACTCAAACTATAGAATATTACCTTCCCATTGAAATTCATTTGAGAATTTTAATTAGTACAGTTTCTGACCTACGAACCTCAGAATCGCGTAATTTTATTAAATTACGGTAGCTTTGACCATTAAAAAGTCCTGGATGCACTTGGTTATCACACATGTGAGCCTGCAAAAGACAGTACCTAAACTAGTGCTTTAGAACACAGTAAACTGAATCCCCACAGAAAAATCCAAGGGTACCTGCTGTCCGAAGCGAAATCCAACATCCTATTCACGAGTTGCTGACGGCGTTTGCTGTAGGGACTGTCTAGCGAGAGGGGCCGTAAATTAGACTGCTGCCACAAGAGTGCAGGGAAGCTTGCCTAGAATTTACACTTATCTTCTATATCTGTAACAAAATGGAGTCCCCTACAACATTTTTCCTGTCTGTATGTGAAGAATAACCTCAGGAACCACTCTAGGGATTTTGATACGCGTTCCGCTAATAGATAAACCGAATGTGTAATTTATAACTGCTACGCCAGACGAGACGTTCGGTCATAGATAGTGCTACATGTCCGGATCGCGAGTAAAAGCACAACACAAAAGATCGTCAAATTTGAGAGACTTTTTATTTACGGCTTACTTTAGACTAATTTCTCCGTCATCAAGCGGCACATCAGATGTTTAGCTCAAATGTATTGCTCATAATACCCCAACGATGCAGAATTGCCGCAGTCCAGTGTAATGGAAGAGGCAAATGTTGAGAGGGCAAGAGAAGGAATTGTTCTGTGTTACGAGGTACTATCTCAGTTCGCTCCATGCCGGGCTTCCTCATAAGGATGGCGGTGGCCTGTTGTCGCCGATAGGCACAGTAATAGAAGGTTTAGATTTAGTTGTGTTTTTCCGAAAGTTAACAATCAGTGTCCTTACTCACTGTTGATATCGACTGTAGATGCCCGCCGAGGATCTGCGTCATAAGCGCCCTTCAGACCGCTCAAGGTAGCTGATGCCACATTTTCCGTTCCAGGCTGGCTCTTATAGCGGTTTGCAGCCCGCGGTGGCTTTGGTGCTGGACGTGAGTTAAAGGGATGCGTGTGTTGGACATAAACACGCCTATCTGGGGGCTGCTCTGTTCGCTCCCGCTCATCACCGTTCTTCTTCATGTCGTAGCGCGATGACAGTTGCAATTTAGCCGCGTAGTATGACGATCTTGGCCTGCCATTCAGGTGAACCCTGGTCAGTCCACCGAGCATCTGATCCGGGACGATAGGGAAGACCTCCGGGTTCACCCATCTGCGAGAGCAGCAGGCTGTGGTGTTGAACTCTGCGAGTGATGGTTATGACGATTTAGCCACATCTCCCATTAGCGGCTGTCGTTGCTCTCCAGATTGTCGCACATCTACAACAGAGTTGTGACGGACGCCACTTTCCTGTAATCAGTGAATCGAGTGCGCACGTTATGTATGCAATCGATTCGTCTGACCGACTGCCCTAAGAGCTAAACTGATGGGGTATTTATCCACTGTAGTAGTGGCTAACGATTATCCGACGTCACGTACATCTTGTTACTACGAAAGTGTCAGTGCTTCCCACTCTGCCTTGCTTGCTCAATAAGTTTGGTATTGTATAGGACTCGTTCACAAAGTCACACAGAACGGTTTCTTTAAATAGCAGTCATCACGTAACGAAGTTGACATGATCCTACCTAACTGCTCTGCCCCAGTAAGTTCCTGCCGAGGTGGCAGAAGTGCCAACGAAAAATGGAAATGAGCGTTTGGCATCATTGGCCGGGAGGCCCCTTGCAGGGCAGGTCCGGCCGCCTTGGTGCAGGTCTCATTACATTCGACGCCACATTGAGTGACCTGCGCGCCGAAAGGGAATGAAATGATAATGAAGACAACACAACATTCGGTCACTGAGCGGAGAAAACCTCCAACCCAGCCAGAAATCGAACCCGGACCTGTAGGACCGAAATCCGTCATGCTAACCATTCAGATATCAGGGCGGACAGAAGAGCTAATGTTTCCCACTGACCCCCCTCTTTTTCGCACCCTCCTGTTGTCGAAAGCTCCGTAATGGAGCGAGTCTGCTTCGCTAAGCGACTTAGAAACTTTAACTATTTGCTGCCTTGAATAAAAAGTTCTCAAGTTTCCAGCCGCGTTAAATGATTTAAATTACATGAGCCCTCCTTGGCTATTGTCAAGTTATATGACTCCCTGTGGGCTGCTGCTACGCCCCTTACATACACCACCTACGGGCTGTGACGTCACTGGTGCCCACCGCACTGTCATAATGTGTAACATCCCACCGGTCACTTATCTGGTTTTTGCGTGTGTTCACCCCAGCTAATTGACTAAAGACCAACAGAGAGTGCACAGTGTGGCGGAGTAGCGTCATTGTGTGGACGTCGACTGACCTCGTGGGGCTGCAAGGCTGTGCTTGTCTATTCACTCCTAGCTATCTTGCTCAGTACATAGCTTGCAGCGCAAGTCGCGTTACTTATGTGTCGCTTCCCAGCACCGAACAATACCCGCTCTGGGAAGTGAACAAATTCCCACAAAATTTCCCTTCTTCTCAATTTCTGCTGTATAGCTCCTCCCAGGCCACCCATCAACGTTAGGGTCAGCACAAACACCAAGTTTTTCGGAATTCTGACTCCCAGGAGAGTACTTCAAATTCCTTGGTCCTACGTTCCCATCGGAGGCCGGCGTATTTCATGCTGTCGCTCTTCACCTGATTTACTTCAGGCTCTGTGGACCTTGAATTCACCGTGAAGTTGCTATAGCCACGAACACGCATATTTTGACCTCTGTTGACTGCTACACCACAGCTTTACACAGCTTTCTCGCATGTTTCACAGAAAACGGGACGACAGACATTTATCAACAGGCGTAAAGTTCTCCGTCTGTTTCGCGGTACATCAGCAGGGTGTCGGGGCAACCACCCATGCTGTCATTAATCTTAAGGCGGCTGGAGGCCGCGCAGCGTTACCGCTTTCTCAGAGCTTGAGCCGCCCTAAGCTGCCTATTGTCGCTTCTCTTCGCCATTCC
This sequence comes from Schistocerca gregaria, assembly GCF_023897955.1. Classification (NCBI taxonomy): domain Eukaryota; kingdom Metazoa; phylum Arthropoda; class Insecta; order Orthoptera; family Acrididae; genus Schistocerca; species Schistocerca gregaria. The sequence goes on along the minus strand of NC_064926.1, from coordinate 337,200,717 downwards.
CCATCCGGCCACGGTCAATTCTAAATACTTCTGTGGGGTAAACTAGCGTCCAGTAAATCAACTCGTTTCCACAAAGTTTTTATGTTGTGTGAATTACTTTAAAACCATCACCTGACATTAATTATTCCAATACGTCCATACTATACACTCTACAAGATGCATTGTGATTTGCCAGTCATTTTGTTCAGCCCTACTGTTCGCCCCATGTGAGTTAGGTGATCTTTAATGACTTCATGTAAGGGGCATAGTTCTTGCCATCTTACATAGCCCCTCTGGTCAAATAAATTTTGTAGTACAGCTGATGACTCCTATGGTGTTAGCACCTGTGGTACAAAATTAATATCTCCATAACTGGTGTTTTTAATCCGTTTGCATGAGTAGTTATGGGCGATTGATTACCACTGCCCCCTCTCTGATGAACTCGCACTCATTCTTGGGGTATCTGCCTTCAGTGACTGGATTTACCATTAAAGACACGGTCTTTAGTTAGTCTAATTTTACTTTAATCTCTGCCGATTCCTGAGACAATTATTGGTCAGAGTACTCAAAAGAAAACTACAATTATATTACAAGGAAACACGTCGCAAAGGGCAAATACACATGTTTAAGCACCTTTGTGCCTGTCATTTGAATGGCAAGACATGCAATTATAACTTAAGGTCCACTCACTCTCAGTTATCCATCCCTACTCAACTTAAATTACTAAAAACATACATGAACAATATTCGTGTAACATTTTGTGAAGTTGATAGTAGTTGCTCTCATTGTATTATATGTGAATCCCTCTTCACATTTTATAAATACAGGTTTTTTTTGGTGTGTGTCTCTAGACGTTTGTACTGTGCATGGTACGTCATCTTTAAAAAATTCAACAAGGTCTGGCCCAGTTCAGTGTCTAGATTGTGTACACACGTATATATATATATATATATATATATATATATATATATATATATATATATATATATATATATATATATAACACACGCAAAATGACAAGAATCATTGCGTACTGAGCAACCACTGTTTTGTATTTGTAACAAGGTATAAGTATAAAATCTTATTCTAACACAAACAGACGTGGCATGACAAATATATGACGTTTTAACAAATGGCACATTTATAAAATCATAACCTTCTTATAACATAATCCATAAACAGAACAAATGAGTACGTTCGTTGACGCACATGTTATTCATTTGAATGCACACTGACACACTCACACACACGGCACAAGTTTCTTGCAGGAACGGAAGTGACAATAGTTCTGACTAGTAGGTTGAGGGATGGCTAACGGCTGAGAAGAGAGTAACGTCGATTACGGAGATGGCGTCACAGGCGACCGCATCTTCTTGAGGCAGGATGGCTCTCACCTAAGACTTCGTTGTTGACATCTTGTCCGACAGGCACAAGACCCCATCGGTGCATCTATGATCGGTGACCTCTCGCGGCTCAGCCACAGGTCATTGCTCGTTCTATAGACGTTTTAGGGCAAGGGAGGGACAAGAGCTTTTTTTTTTTTTTTTTGCTCAGGCCCTCAAAGTTGGTATCATTAGGCACTAAAGGTCAGCTGGGCTGTCGCTCCACCTGATTTGGCGAGCAACAAATATAGAAACCTTCTTGGACCTCTTCATTGCTGCCCCCGATCCGCGCTGTGTACAGAGACCAGGACCGACCTCTTTGTCGTACGCAGAGGTGCTGGATCTCACCTCTCCTTGGCTGCTGAGTTGACCACCGGCTCGTCGATTCAGGGCGTGGTCTGTATGCCATCATCATCGTCAGTTGTGTGCTCCCCTCATTGCTGTCGTCCTCGTTCCTTTTCAGCCCGTGTGTGGTGTGCCAGGTGTCGTTGCATCAACTCCCTTTCGCTCAGTTACGCCACCTTAACAAACTAAGATAACTAATTTTAGTACATGGAAAGTGCTGATGTTTAACCATCAGTACCATACTTTTTTATGTACAAAAACATAAAAAAATGTACAAGACAACTAGCTTCACAATCACTCACACACACACAATCGAGGGATAGGGAATCAAGATTATCTGGACATGATCCCATCACCATTTCTAACTACCAATTCCTACGACTAACACGGTGTTGGTCAACCCGACTACATATTTACTATTCACTACTTTTTTTTTATCTCTAATCTTGTTTTTTCTTCTGAGTTCCCTATGTGGCAGACGTCCCTCTTATTGTGTGTCTGCGAACATGTATGAAACACAACAAACTTAGACATGTGTCAGTCTTACCAAGATTTTTGGTTGGAAGTTTGGATAGCATCTTTATCGTGTGCTATTGCGACACTTCTTCTCTCCTCTATTTTCTTCCCGTTTCCTCCTTTTGTCACGAATGATTTTATAATGCCTGTGAGCTTGTTTCGGATTAGCAATGTCATAATGGCACTTCACAAATATAGCACACTGCTCACACTCGCTGTTGTTACACTGTCTTGGTATCAACAAGTATTTCTGACGTATCAATGCTGCTGTTCGCTCTGTAGATGATTACATCCGGTTCATTTTAACATACACTGGGGGCGTTAGTTCACGCAACTGCGCATAGCTGTCCACCTCTTACGTTTTCAGGGGCATACGAGATGCGGCGTTACGTCCTCGTAACGACCTATGGGACTATCATTATTAATAATAAAACACAAAATACGGGAACATATAAACGAGACATTCTATCGCTATGATCAGTATAAACACAAACAAACACGACACTTTAAAAAAATCCTTGTTCTAAGCCTATGTTTACTACAATTCCATGGACAAAGTCTGCAGTTCGACATTCCACAAATGCCTTTACATGTGCTATCGGATGCACTCCCAGTGACTTTCCTGTCTTTATGGACCCTACTTCCAATGCGTTGGCATGCGCTATTCTCCGCACGCCACAGGCCCACTATACGCGGCGAAGATTTTGTGGCAAAACTTGCTTTGCTTGTTTGACAGCCGGTGTGTCTTAATGAGTACCTTTTCCCGAACCACAAATTTTCGTACTCGCGCTCCTTTATCCGCTCGTGCTTTGCTCTTCTCGCCTGCACGTCGGATATTTTGTAGGCCTTTCTCCACGACGGTCCTATGTCGCTGCCTTGTTCTTGGAGGAAACTCCACTAACTGACAAAGCCTGTCCGGCGGGGTCCCGCTTCTTTAGTACCGTAATTGGAGCTAACAGTGTGGTGCTGTGGGGTATCTCATTAATTACTTCCTGGAAATCTTTGATGAAGATGTTCCATGTGGCGTGCTTCTTACTGCAGTACAATCTGCAAAGGTTCCGTAAATCCTTCATTGTTCTTTCAGAGGGATTGAAACTGGGGTGGAAGCGGGATATGAAAACTGGTTTACTTCCATGACTTTCAAGTGTTCTCTTCCATACCTCCGACCTGTACTGTGGCCTATTGTCTGACAAAATATACTCTACTGGCCCTACCTGTGCCAGGAAATATCTACGTAGCGCCCTGCTCACCGTTGTCCCGATTGCTCTTTTCAATGGCGTCAGGGTGACATACTTAGACGTTAATTCTAAGACCACCATGATATATCTATAACCCCTTTGTGTGGTTGGTAACGGACCCATCAAGTCCGTCGCCGCTTTTTGTCTTAATTTCTCCGGAATAATGGGGTACAGAGGCTCTTGTATGGCTGCAGTACTTGTTTTCGCCTTCTGACACTTCTTACATACCGCGAGGACCTTGCGTAGTCGTCTCTCCATGTTTTTGAAGTGACAGACGCTTTTTAGTTTCAAGACACACTTCCTGGGTCCGAAGTGAGCATAATTGAGATGTGTATACCAGATGAGTTTGTTTATTACTTCCTCTGGCACACACAAGACCCACAACGTCTCACCCGGATTTCATCTGTAAAACAGGACCGCCTTTCTTAACAGATAATGCTGCCTAAGCCTGGCTTGCATTCTATCTTATCACTTTTCTTATATTCCTCTCAGCACAGGATCTTTGTCTTGTTCTCGCCCAATATCACGCATTGTCACTGTGATATAATTTTCAAATGCCACTTTTCATAGATAGAACAAGGAGAAATGTTGTTGTTCCAGTTCTTGAAAAAAATGGTTCAAATGGCTCTGAGCACTATGGGACTTCTTTGGTCATCAGTTCCCTAGAACTTAGAACTACTTAAACCTAACTAACCTAAGGACATCACAAACATCCATGCCCGAGGTAAAATTCGAACATGCGCCAGTAGCAATCACGCGGTTCCGGGCTGCGCGCCTAGAACCGCTAGACCACCGCGGCCGGCGTCCAGTTCTTCAGCCTCATAATCGCTTATCCCCAGAAGGGAACGGGATAGCGCATCCGCTATTACATTTGTGGGTCCCGGTACGTAGACTATTGTGAAACTGAATTCCTGGAAGACAGCAACCCATCTCGCAAGCCTCCCAAGCGTTAATTTGGCCGTAAGTAAGAAAACCAGAGCTCTATCATCGGTATAGACATGTGTCTTACGTCCGAATAAAAAGTACTTGAACTTCTGGAACCCCCACACCATCGCGAGGGCCTCCAGATCAGTTACTGAGTAGTTCCTTTCGCTTTTAATCAGCACCCAACTCCCAAACGCGATTGTTTTGTGTATGTTTACTCCAGCTTCTTCATATTCTTGAAAGACCATTACGCCTAGCCCAGTTTTCGCGCTATCCGTGGCCATACAGAAGTCATGCGCCAGATCTGGATGTGACAGAATCGGAGCCTTTACCAAAGCTGATTTCAGCATACTGAATTCACTTTCTGCCTCATTGTCCCACACCCACGCCGCATTCTTTCCGGTTAATTCACACAGTCGTGGTGTCGCCAATGCCTCTATATATATGAATTTTTTGTAAAAATCCACGACACCGAGAAAGCCTCTCAGCTGTTTCCTTGTGGTAGGCGTTGCAAATTCTGCGATTGCCCTCATCTGCTCTGGGTCTGGCGTAATTCCTTCCCCTGAGATGACATGACCCAAGAAATGTACTTGTCTTCCTCCAAAACAGGACTTTTTTGTATTTACTGTCACCCTATGTTTTCTTAATTTGGAGATCACTTCTCCTAGAAGATTGTTGTGAGATTCCCATGTCTTTTCCGCAATGAGGATATCATCAACGTAACATGTTATTCTCTCCCTTAACCCCTCTTCCAAAATTGTTCCTAATCCTCTTATAAATGCTGCAGACGAAATATTCAAGCCAAAGGGAAGTCTCTTAAATTGAGAGCAGCTACCAAATGCGATGAAAGCCGTGTTTCTTCTACATTCTGGATCCAACTCGATTTGCCAGAAGCTGGAATTCAAATCCAGAGAGGAAAACACCGAAACACCATGGAATTTCTGCAGCAACTCATCGAGCCTCTCTGGTCTGTCGGTTTCCGGAACTATGATCGTATTGATCTGCCGGGAATCTAACACAAGTCGAATTTCCCCGTTCCTTTTGTCTACGATCCTGAGGGGGCTGTTGTGTTGTGACTTTGCTGGCTCTATCACATCCTCCCTCTGCATCCTCTGGAGTTCGATAAAAACACGATCTCGGTACGACCACGGAATCGGGTACGGCGTTACTGGAAACGGTTTGTGCCTCTTTACGTCAAATTTATATTGATAGCCCTTTATGGAGCCCGTCTTGGGGAGAAAAACTTCAATATTCCTTCTTAGCACATTGTCTAACCCTTCTTTTTCTGCGTCTCTTATGACCTTTATGCCCTGCAATTTCTCCCTTATTTCCTTATGTATTTCTACTAACTGTGCTTCTTTCGAAGTACTATCTCGATTGTCCTGTCCGCCGTCGGCTTCACCTGTTGACTCCTCCTGGCTTGGAAACTGTAGTCTGAGACAGCTCTTTTGTACCTGCCCTGGGATTGCCTGTTCATCGAAACGTAGATGGATTTGGTCACCCTCTCCTAATGTGACTTCTCCTCGACCCAACTCGATTATGGCTTTGTTCGTTGATAGGAAATCCATACCAATGATAATATAGGTGGACAGTTTAGGACTGACATAAAGATTAGCAGTCAACTGATGTCCCAGACATTCGAATTCTAAACGTGTCTGTTGAGATATTTCTATACTCTTTCCAAGGAATGCACCCCTGACCTTTGTCTTTTCTGTGGCAAGAGTCGGTGGGTTCAGCACATTCTTACATCTCTTAGGTACCTCTCCTGAGATCGCTGAAAGCAGGCTTCCACTATCAATTATAGCGGCCACCGTTAAGTCACCTATTTTGATTTTGACTACTGGGTATATTTCTTTATTTTGTTGTCCTTCCTTTTCTTCGAGAAGTAACTCGGTGACAACCTCGTATTCGATAATGTTTATGTTACTGACTAGTTCCGAGGTTACGGACGTTTTGCAACTCCTGTCCGCGCTCTGGTCCAGTCATTCGTAATCCTGCACCTTGAGGTGGGATGTACCAGGCTTCGGAGGGCGGACTTCGACCTCTTCCTGGTTGTTATTTTGGTACCCATAATTCCTGTTCCTTCCCGATTGCTGGTTACCGCCCCAGGTCCTTTGTGATTTATTATGTGGCACCGGAGAGTGTCCCTCTTCTTCCGTGTACCTTCTTTTCGAGTTGTCATTACTCTTATTTTGATTGTGGTGCTGGCCTACTATCCCACTGGGGCCCATTATTGCGTCGGTTGTTATTTTGTTCACGCTGTCGGCGTTTCTCCCGCTCCTGTTCCTCTTGAAATGCGAGTTGCAGTTCACGCAAAATGCCCTTAAATACTTCAGTATTGCTACCACACCGACCGGCAAGTGATTGTTGATACGAGATGGGAAGTTTCATGTAGCATAATCTGATGATTTCCGCACCGCTATGGGTTGTCTAGGTACTGGTTCCTTTTTGTGAGGACTGATGACATTAGCTGTTTAGTCCCCCTTAAACATCCCCCCCCTTTTTGTGATATTTTCAAAAAATGTGACCGGAGTGGGTACCCTGCCCCTTCCATATCTCTGGACATCATAATTTCTTGTTTGATCCTTTCTTGGGTTTCTTTAGACCAATACTTGCCCAAGAAGGCATTTTTGAATTCTTCGAACGAGACGCTAGTCTTCGCTACATTTCTCATGTACACAGCAGTCGCGCCCTCCATATGGGAACACACAAAATCCAGCTGGTACATCAATGGCCAGTGTGGGGGCAAAGATAACTCGAATTGCCCCGTAAAAGTTTTTGGATGCAAGCTTTTACCTTCGTCCTTGTAATGATGGAACTTTCGGACTGATACAAAATTCTTGTAGTCAAACCGGTCATCATTCCAGTTATCATTTCGCCCGTTCTTATGATTCGTATGAACTTCGGGACCTGGACTAATTCGTTCCGACACGCTATCGTCATCTCTCCCCCTCTGTATTTTCGACAGTTGTTCGGTACATCTAATCAGCTGACAGCAATTGTGCTCACTGGACTGTTGCGCGCTGTCCGTGTTTACCTCGGTCGTGCCTCAGAGCTGTGAATGAAGGCATGGCTCCCGTTGGTTATAGTGTCAACTTTGTCACACCGTGAAGCGGTTATCTGTGTTCTGGCAAGTGACGGTTCAGTCGACGCAGTAGTTACACCCTTCTCCTTTCCTGATGTCTCTGTAAGAGACGTTTTACTTTGTCCTCTAAATATTATAGTTTAATATCGCCACCTCCCCTTTCAACATCTCGTTAGACCCTATGTCCGTTTGCTTTTCTTCAACACGTTTTAACCGGTTTTGTAGCCTTGATAACATGACCTTTCCTACTTTTGCCGTGCTTTGCGTGGAGTCCTGAGTTTCTCTCGCTATTTTCCTTGCACCTTTCGCAATTAATTTAGCTTCAATTGCCGTTCGTTTGATGATGGCAATCTCTTTCTCTGTTTTGACGCCGAGATTCTTTACTTCCTCTTTTACTTCCCTATGAACTTCTGTGAGTCTATAGTTCAGCTCCGAATTCGCCTTTTTAATTTCGGCATTAAGGTTGTCTTTCAGCTCCGAATTCGCCTTTTTAATTTCGGCATTAAGGTTGGCGCTCTGCTCTTTCAGCTCCGTATTCACCTTTTTGATTTCGGCATTAAGGTTTGCGCTCTGCTCTAAGTTCACCTTTTGCATTTGTTGCAACAGGTCCGTAATGTTTTTGAGTGTAGCCGCATTTTGATCCTCGTCCTTTTGTGGTTGAAAATGCGACTCTTCTCCTCTGTTCTGAGGAACCCTTCGATATTTAGACGAGTACCGTCTGTGCACCCCCGTCGGGTCACTTGTGAATGAATCGTTTGATAATCGTCGGACACCGTTTTGTTCCAACACACTCTGGCTTCTTACTTACTTATGGATTAATCCAGTACTCCCTGCGTCCCCCAAGCCCTCAGTATCACTGCCTGAATCAACGTCCTTACTATTCAGCGGACTAAACCAATCATGAGACGCAGTTTCAGGAAGTTGCAACTCGCGTTCGTCACGCTCATTGGTAGAGCTTTCCCTAAAATCACCCATGTTCTCCCGAGTAACAGTCTGATTATATTCTGCAGTTGCCTTGGTTTTTCTCCTCATTATCATTTGCACTTTTATGTTACACGAAAACTCAAAACGCAGGTACCCCTTACACTGAATAATTAGATAACACAAAAGATATATCAGGACACAAATTGATATACTGGGGGTGAGCAATGACCCGGCATACAGTTCATAAAGAAATATCCCAAAGAGGCTAGTACCAATGATTGTGTTCTGTGTGCTCAGCATCGGCTGATTACGGCACTGCACATCATAAGTACTCCAACAACTCACAAATACAATGCAGAGGCACCTATAGATGTCAATTTGAAAGGGCAGCACATGAAAAAGACAATGTAACTTATTGTAACTAATGCTACCCGTTTTTCAATTAAAAAAGTATAAGCAATGGATCACGTGGAAAAATATCCTTTTTTTTAACTACTTCCTAGCAAATCCCAAAGTATCGTATTCTGGCATGGGCCAGCCATATGTAACACCCCACCCGTCACTTATCTGGTTTTGGAGTGTGTTCACCCCAGCTAATTGACTAACAGATCAACAGAGAGTGCAAAACTGCCGCAATATCGGATAACGCAAAAAAGGAATATGGCCCTGTGACTCCTGATTGAACTGCGGTGGCAGTGTTAACATTAATTGATTTGGAATTGATCACTTTTATTAAAAAGGGGTGCACATTGATGTTATATGCAGCTATTGAACACCAGATGCAAATGTTGAACATAAAATAAATTAAGAATGGGACTTGGGATTTCAACTACTTGATTGAAAACAGATGCAGTCGATTAGCACAGATTTATTTTAACTCACGACCTTCAATCATCACATTACATGACTCTCTTACCAGGCAGTGGTAATAAATTGCGTTTGCGTGGAGTAAAGCTCGATAACTCAAAAGTAATTCCTATCAACTGACCCAGGCGTAATGCGAAGTGCGAGAAGAATTCTACAGTAAACGACCCTTGAAACCCTTATGGAAACTTTGCCGATGTGATCCAACAAATTAATCAGTGGGCGGAGCGGGTACAATATCACCGAATACAGCGTGGCGGAGCGGCGTCGTTGTGTGGACTTCGGCCGACCTCATGCTGCTGCAAGGCTGCGCTCATCTATTCACTCCTAGCTATCTTGCTCAGTACATAGCTGAACCAAAAGTTTCTATCTCCAAGCTCAATCATTCCATTTTCTATGCCCTAGACTACAGAGATGCTCACTTTTTCTCAGGCAAGCTGGGTAAAGAACGCCACGTTTCGCCTCAGTTTCCCCTCCAGCAAAATCACTTACGCCAATTGCAGTGCAACTCGCGTTAATTATGTGTCGCTTCCCAGCGCCGACCAGTGCCTGCTCTGGGAAGTGAACAAATTCCCACAAAATTTCCCTTCTTCTCAAGATCTGCTATATAGCTCCTCCCCGGCCACCCGTCAAGGTTAGCGTCAGCACAAACACCAAGATTTTCGAAATTATGACTCCCAGGAGAGTACTTCAAATTCCTTGGTCCTACGTTCCTATCGGAGGGCGGCGTATTTCATGGTGTCACTCTTCACCTGATTTACTTCAGGCTCTGCAGACCATGAATTCACCCTGAAGTTGCTATAGTCATGAACACGCATATTTTGATCTCTGTTGATCGCTCCACCATAGCTTTGCACGGCTTTCTCACATGTTTCACAAAAAACAGAACGACGGACGTTTATCAACAGGCGTTAAGTTCTCCGTCTGTTTCCCAGAACATCAGCATGGTGTCGTGGTCAACCACCCATGCTGTCACTCATCTTAAGGCGGCTGGAGGCCGCTCCGCATTACCGCTTTCTCAGAGCTTGAGCCGCTCTAAGCTGCCTATTGTCGCTTCCCTTTGCTGTTCCCCATCTGGCTACGGTCAATTCCAAATACTTTCGTGGGGTAAACTAGCGTCCAGTAAATCGACTCGTATCCACAAAGTTTTCATGTCGTGTGAATTACTTTAAAACCATCACCCGACATTAATTATTCCACTATGTCCATACTATACCCTCTACAAGATGCATTGTGCCTTGTCAGTCATTTTGTTCAGCCCTACTGTTCGCTCAACATGAGTTACATGATCTTTAATGACTTCATGTAAGGGGCATAGTTCTTGCCATCTTACAAATGGGTATACATTGACTCGGTGTATGATGCGCATGCTTCACCCACGTGATCACTCAATCCCACACGGTGTTGACGTGGAGGGTGTTTCGGTGATTTTTATTTCAATGGCTTCTTTGACTACAAAATTTGAGAAAGCCATTAGTGCTAGCCAGCAAGGCATGGGATCCAGAGAGTCAACGTACACCGAGTCAACGTACCCCCTTATATGTCTATGCCTCGGACACCACTGACGCAACAGCTGGTAGCTAAAGTAAATAAGGAGCACACCAGCAGCCCACTTGACTAGGCGTGCTTGATTTGATGCAGCAGAAAACCCTAGAACATCCTACACTCCTGGAAATTGAAATAAGAACACCGTGAATTCATTGTCCCAGGAAGGGGAAACTTTATTGACATATTCCTGGGGTCAGATACATCACATGATCACACTGACAGAACCACAGGCACATAGACACAGGCAACAGAGCATGCACAATGTCGGCATTAGTACAGAGTATATCCACCTTTCGCAGCAATGCAGGCTGCTATTCTCCCATGGAGACGATCGTAGAGATGCTGGATGTAGTCCTGTGGAACGGCTTGCCATGCCATTTCCATCTGGCGCCTCAGTTGGACCAGCGTTCGTGCTGGACGTGCAGACCGCGTGAGACGACGCTTCATCCAGTCCCAAACATGCTCAATGGGGGACAGATCCGGAGATCTTGCTGGCCAGGGTAGTTGACTTACACCTTCTAGAGCACGTTTGGTGACACTGGATACATGCGGACGTGCATTGTCCTGTTGGAACAGCAAGTTCCCTTGCCGGTCTACGAATGGTAGAACGATGGGTTCGATGACGGTTTGGATGTACCGTGCACTATTCAGTGTCCCCTCGACGATCACCAGAGGTGTACGGCCAGTGTAGGAGATCGCTCCCCACACCATGATGCCGGGTGTTAGCCCTGTGTGCCTCGGTCGTATGCAGTCCTGATTGTGGCGCTCACCTGCACGGCGCAAACACGCATACGACCATCATTGGCACCAAGGCAGAAGCGACTCTCATCGCTGAAGACGACACGTCTCCATTCGTCCCTCCATTCACGCCTGTCGCGACACCACTGGAGGCGGGCTGCACGATGCTGGGGCGTGAGCGGAAGACGGCCTAACGGTGTGCGGGACCATAGCCCAGCTTCATGGAGACGGTTGCGAATGGTCCTCGCCGATACCCCAGGAGCAAGAGTGTCCCTAATTTGCTGGGAAGTGGCGGTGCGGTCCCCTACGGCACTGCGTAGGATCCTACGGTCTTGGCGCGCATCCGTGAGTCGCTGCGGTCCGGTCCCAGGTCGACGGGCACGTGCACCTTCCGCCGACCACTGGCGACAACATCGATGTACTGTGGAGACCTCACGCCCCACGTGTTGAGCAATTCGGTGGTACGTCCACCCGGCCTCCCGCATGCCCACTATACGCCATCGCTCAAAGTCCGTCAACTGCACATAAGGTTCAAGTCCACGCTGTCGCGGCATGCTACCAGTGTTAAAGACTGCGATGGAGCTCCGTATGCCATGGCAAACTGGCTGACACTGACGGCGGCGGTGCACAAATGCTGCGCAACTAGCGCCATTCGACGGCCAACACCGCGGTTCCTGGTGTGTCCGCTGTGCCGTGCGTGTGATCATTGCTTGTACAGCCCTCTCGCAGTGTCCGGAGCAAGTATGGTGGGTCTGACACACCGGTGTCAATGTGTTCTTTTTTCCATTTCCAGGAGTGTATTTAATGTTACTGCCGCGAGATTCTTTGTTCTTACATTTGCTGCTTTGTACAATGTTGGCATGCAACTGTATCTTCGATGTGAACATACCTGCACTCATTTGTATTCCTTCTAGAACTGTTGAGAATAGTTTTCGTGGTACAGTATCTCCTTGCACAAGTACTAAACAATGGTTCAAATGGTTCTGAGCACTATGGAACTTAACATCTGAGGTCATCAGCCCCATAGAACCTAGATCTACTTAAACCTAACTAACTTAAGGACATCACACACATCCCTGTGTGAGTCAGGATTCGAACCTGCGACCGCAGCGGTCGTGCAGTTCCAGACTGTAGCGCCTAGAACCGCTAGGCCACACCGGCCGTCTGCATAAGTACTCCTCCAGTTGCAAATACCTCATTAATCCGAAGAAGTCTAATCGACTTTTGAGCCACGATGTATAACTCATATTTTCCGAAATAGCAGGAAAAATACATGCTAAGTAGCATGTTAATGTAAAAGATAGATGGAGAACTAAAGCATAAATCTAATACATAAGTGTGCAGCCTGTTCTTTCAGACATGTCTGAAAGAATGGACACCGTGTATATAAACTGAAGCGCCAAAGAAACTGGTATAGGCATGCGTATTCAAAAAAAGAGATATGTAAACAGACAGAATATGGCGCTGCGGTTGGCAACGCCTATATAAGACAACAAGTCTCTGTCGCAGTTGTTAGATCGTTTACTACTGTTACAGTGGCAGGTTAGCAAGATATAAGTGAGTCTGAATTTGGTGGTACAGCCGGCGCACGATTGACACAGCATCTCCGAGGTAGCGATGAATTGGGGATTGTCCTGTACGACTATTTCACGAGCGCACTGTGAATATCGAGAATTGGCTGTAGCATCAAATCTCCGACATCCCTGTGGCCGGAATAAGATCCTGCAAGAACGGGACCAGCGATGACTGTAGAGAATCGTTCAACTGGACAAAAGTGCACCGTTCCGCAAATGCAGATTTCAGTGCTGCGCCATCAACAAGTGTCAGTGTGCGAACCATTCAACGAAACATCATCGATATGGGCTTTCGGAAGCGAAGGTCCACTTATTTACCCTTGATGACTGCACGACACAAAGCTTTACGCCTCGCCTGGGCCCGTCAACGCAGATATTGGACTGTTGATGACTCGAAACACGTTGCTCACTCGGACGAGTCTCGTTTTAAATTGTATCTTGCAGATGGACGTGTACAGGGTATGGAGAGAACCTCATGTAGTCATGGACTTGGCATGTTAGCAGCGGACTGTTCAAGCCGGTGGAGGATATGTAAGGGTGTGGGGCGTATGCAGTTGGAGTGATATTGGACTTCTGATACGTCTAGATACGACTCTGGCAGGTGACACGTATGTCCATTGTGGATTCCGATAGACTTGGGCAATTCCAGCATGACAATGCAGACATCCCGCACGTCCAAAATTCCTGCAGTGCAGCTCGAGGAGCACTCTTCTGAGTTCAAACAATCCCGCTGTCCACCAAACTCCCCAGACCTAAACATTATTTAGCATACCTGGGATGCCTTGCAACGTGCTGCTCAGAAGAGATCTCCGCCCCCCTCGTGTCTTATGGATTTATGGACAGCCCTGCAGGATTCATGGTGTCATTTCCGTGCAGCACTACTTCAGATATTAGTCGAGTCCCATGCCACATCACGTTGCGGCACTTCTGCGTTCTCGCTTGGGCCCTACACGATATAAGGCATGTGTACCAGTTTCTTTGCCTCTGCAGTGTATATACCTGAGGCGAGACGGCCAATGATCTCTTCCGTGCAGATACACAGCAGGCTCGAGAACTTACAGCAATTGGCGAAATGCCACGAGTAACAACGATGGTGGGCAATTGGCACAGATTAGTAATGTGTGCATCGCTTGAGAAGTTGGATCTGACGGGATGCGTGCCAGGGTAGTCCGCGCCGTTCCGATAACGAATGCGGGTGGATGGCGCAATGGTCTGCGCATCTCTCTAGTAAGCGAGAGAGACAGGTTCCAATTCCAGTCCAGCACAAATTTTCGACTTTCCCCATTGATTTAACGGGGGTAGGACGTCAAACGGGCTGACTTGGAGCAGAAGAGCCATCACAGGACATTTTAATTTCCACTGTCTATACTTTCACAAATAAATTCATAAAACATTGTCAGTATGACCAGGAAGGATTCAGGATTCATACCCCTATCAGTGGAAGATAAAAAAAAACAATTTTTTTGTTTTTTAGATGTTAAATTTCATCGTTTTTTCACTTACTACTGCCTGCATTTGTTGCTGTAGGTACAGTTTTCTTCACAAGTAAGAGAGATTCTTCGATGAATTTTGCACAGCATACAAACCATACTTACAGGTGTATGAAACTCTAGAATTTTCCAAACCTATTTCAAACTGTGGTGGCAACTGAGATAAATAACTATAAAATATTAGTTTTTTCTAAATATGAAGTTTAAAATGTAACAGGTCATTCATTTTTTCATAAATTAAATAAATTCTACAGTTTTATACACCTGTGGGTATGGTTTGTATGTTGTATAAAATTCATCGAAGAAGCTCTCTTACTTGTGAAGAAAAAAGTACCTACAGCAACAAATGCAGCCAGTAGTAAGAGAAATAGTGATGAAATTTGACATATAAATAAAAATTTTTGCTATGTTTTTGATCTTCCACTGCTACGGGTATGAATCCTGAATCCTTCCTGGTCATGCAGACAAAGTTTTATGAAGTTATTTGTGAAAGTATAGACAGTGGAAATTAAAATGTCCTGTGGTGGCTCACCTGCTCCAAGTCGGCCAGTTTGACGTCCTACCCCCTTAAATGAATACCTTCTCGCAGCCAATGTCTGAGATTCCTTTCTGACATAAATTAAATTCTTCACTCGTCTTTACCTTTTTTCAAGTAGTATTGCGCATACAGTGGTATTACAGTGTTCCCGACGTCGTCGTGTGTACGTGCGAATCTGCCGCCGCAGCTGTGGGTCAGCAGCGGTGGCATCGCCGTGTACGGAGCGCTGCGCCGGGGTAGCGAGCTGCGTGGCCGGCCACCTGCGACCGCGCTGCCCGGAACAGAACAAGGTCAGCCGCCATCAGATACACGGCCGCAGCCTCCGCCGCCGCCGCCACTCCGACAGTTAGTCGACTGCGGGAACAGGTGCGCTATCTCGCGACCCGTGTTCTACACGCGCCCTGATGGGTTAATACCTGCCCCGCGCCTACGTCTCCGCTCATCTGCCGTAAACCAGAGGTGCACTATAAATGCTGACCATCTAGGAGATTCTAGCTCTTTTTAAGTGTTTAACAGGGTTACAGTCTTGGAGAAATTCATAGCATTTTACAAACGAATATTGTTCATTCCTGCCGGCCCGTGTGGCCGTGCGGTTCTAGGCGCTTCAGTCTGGAACCGCGTGACCGCTTCGGTCGCAGGTTCGAATCACGCCTCGGGCATGGATATGTGTGATGTCCTTAGGTTAGTTAGGTTTAAGTAGTTCTAAGTTCTAGGGGACTGATGACCACAGATGTTAAGTCCCATAGTGCTCAGAGTCATTTGAATTTTTTTGGTTCATTCCTTGTCGCGGGCGATATTAAACGAAGAGCAATGAGCGAATTAATACAGGATGTCCGACACGAAACGGTCTAACATGAAGCACTTACACTGAACGCCATTGGAAAACTGCCCCTATTGAAGTACAAAAAATGTATAATATGCTCCTGTTTTAAAAGACTGTGACTGAAGAGTGGGATACCAGTTGCCTCATTCCACCTTCCTCAGCATCCCTGAAATTTTCCCAGAAAAATTGGCATGCGGACATGTTCGCGCTCTTTTTAACGTGCAACCACTTTACACTCCCACAAGCTTCCTTAACTCGCTCACAGCCACTAGTCCATCTCTGTAAGTCGCTCATACCCACCCTTTCCCGCCTGCCCATTCTCTCTCACTCATACATCCAAAATAATTAACATTATGCAAAATGGTAAAAATGGCTCTAAGCGCTGTGAGACTTAACATCTGAGGTTCAAAAATGGCTCTCAGCACTATGGGATTCAACATCTGAGGTCATCAGTCCCCTAGAACTTAGAACTACTTAAACCTAACTAACCTAAGGACATCACAGACATCCATGCACGATGCAGGATTCGAACCTGCGACCTTAGCAGCAGCATGGTTCCGGACTGAAGCGCCTAGAAGCACTCGGCCACAGCGTTCGGCCTAACATTACCTCTTTGTGTCTCTCTGTCACTGCCTACTGTTTTACGGCCACAGTTTCTTCGTTCTGTCCTACTACTGCTGCCTCGTCTCACCGTCATGTTCTCTTTATATCTCTCTCTCTCTCTTATTGCTACTATCTCAATCGTTCCTTCTCACCACTTCTGTCTCTTCTCGGTGTCACTATCTTTCTCATCCTCGTTGCCATTAACATAGATTCTGTGTCTCGTCTAAATTGAACGCGGAGGCGGGAGAAAAGAAAGGGGAAAAAAAGCTATTGATGCTGTCTCTCATTATTACTGGCCTTCACCCACTTCCACATTCTCCTTAATTCCTCTTCCACTGGCACATCTCCATCACTCTTTCCCTAACACTGTTTGTCACAGTCTACTGTATTCCACAGTAACTGTGTCCCTCTCTTTCTCTCATACTCCCATTGTCTCCTTCGCTCTTTCTATACCACAGCCACACCCTACTATATTCCAGTATTTATTACCCGGTTTCTTTCCCATTGCCGTTGTCTCCTGTTCTCTCGTTGTCTCAGAATAAAAAAGCGCGAATAAGTTCTCATACCAAAATTTTTGGTTCAATTTTTAAAAGAAGGTAGAAACAGACATTTGGTCCCCCCCTCCCCCTTTTTCACTCAGTGTTTTAAAGCAGAACCCTATTCGCCTCTTTTTGTGCTCCGTCAGGAGAATTTTTCCACTAGTTCTTATCTTTTCGCTGGTACACTAGAGCACGTCACTCATATGAAATGACCTTTATGGGTCATTAACATTTTCATGTTTTACTTATATGAAGTTTAGATGATTCAAAACAAATTGTACACCCCAAGACCGGATTTTACGTACACGAAAGATCTGTATGTGCTTTAGTACTAAACATGGAACTCCCAGAACCATTCTGATAACTAAGACATTTTACAGCATAGTCCTTCGTGCTGCATCACTCCATAAACCTCACAATGGATATTGCGTGCGTATTTTACATGTACAAGTAGGATTACTTTGAATCCCTTTACGCCGGAAATGGATGAAGAGCCCAAGAAAATTTTTAAGGTTGTTCAAGACCGGAATTTTAGAATTTTTCGGAATTTATCGAAAAATTACAACTATTTGCTGTGCATAGCCGTCTTGGAATCCGCGTCTCGTTTTGGTAGCCAAAAACCATGTTTAACGGGTTTTCTCAGGAACGCCCCCGTGAACTTATTGGTGTCTCCATAAGCTCTTTAAGGTGCACCTTAGGCCACGTATGATGCAAAAAGAACCAAGCGATTTGCTCCGTTTGCCTAAGCTGGAGGAGATGTATAACATTCAAACTTAGATGCCGTACTGAAGGATAGTTGCAGTAAAACGAACTTTCCCTTGGGTATACAAATGGTACCTAGTCCAAAAGGCTGCCAAAACATTTGTCTCTACCTTTCTATCACCAACAGAACCCAAGTATAAGACACGAAAACCTCGTTTTTAGGCGCGGTCTTGTAGAGTACCGATAATAAGCACCGGAGCTAATTTTGTTGGGTGTTACGAAGCAGATTACTCATGCAAATTTATTTCAGTGTTAGTCTATATCGCCTTCATTTTTGTTTATATTAATTTTTTATTTCTGGAGCTGAAAACCGAGGAAATTGAAAGATGCTTAAAGAAGTGCATATGGTAACGAGTGTGGAAAAAGCACTAACCTTACCACAGAAAACATCTCGATGGAAAGCACTATTTCTAGAGGCGCAGTGGTGGGTCACTAAGAATATTAGAGGAGACTGTTAATTGCTACATTCCTAAGAAATCCGTTCGGATGGCGTCACATGAATGTAAGTGTAATAACGACCCAAAATCAGACTCTGGAATATACAAAGTAACATGCCAGGAATGCTCCATGTTCTACCTTGGACAAATAGGTTGAAATTTCAACACCAGGTACACATAGCGCATTAAAGCATAATGACACAACAGAACACAACGTCAGCAGTAGCCACACACTTACGTAATACAGGATACCTATTTTGGGAAAGTAGAGCAAAATGTCGGAGTACTCCAACGACTGAATGCAGGCCAGAAAATGGGTTTGTTAGAAGTATTTCTTATTGCTCACAGTCGAGAAAAGATGAAAATGAAATAATACAAAAAAATATGAAAGTGAATCAGCGAATTTCTTAATTTTATTTTGTTTTATACATCTAATTCCGTAGGATCAAATTGAGCAAATCTCTGTGGTCATGAAACGTTTCAGTGCGTGATATCACAAGAGGAAAGTAATAATACAGTAGATAAAATAAAACGTTCATGAATCAAAAAAAGACGACAAGCAGTAAGTTCATACCAACGCAGTCAGCAATGTAACACGAGGATTAGCTTAATTTCTCAAGTAACTCCTCGAAAGAATAGAAGGGGTGACTCACGAGGCCGGCAGCGCTGGTCTCGCGGTTCTAGGCGCGCAGTCCGGAACCGTGCGACTGCTACGGTCGCAGATTCGAATCCTGCCTCGGGCATGGATGTGTGTGATGTCCTTAGGTTAGTTAGGTTTAAGTAGTTCTAAGTTCTAGGGGACTGATGACCACAGCAGTTGAGTCCCATAGTGCTCAGAGCCATTTGACCGAGCGAGGTGCGCAGTGGTTAGACACTGGACTCGCATTCGGGAGGACGACGGTTCTATCCCGCGTACGGCCATCCTGATTTAGGTTTTCCGTGATTTCCCTAAATCGCTCCAGGCAAATGCCGGGATGGTTCCTTTCAAAGGGCACGGCCGACTTCCTTCCCCGTCGTTCCCTAATCCGATGAGACCGATGACCTCGCTGTCTGGTCTTCTTCCCCGAAACAACCAACCAATCAGAGCCAATTGAACCATTTTTTTTTACTCACGAGGAAACTCTTCAGTTTAAGTTTAGAACAGTGAGGATTAAGATTTTTCAATTCTTATGGTAGGTTATTGAAAATGGATGCTGCAGAATAATGCAAGTCTTCTTCCACAAGAGACAAGGAGGTGCGATCTAAATACAGATTTGATTTCTGCCTAATAGTAACTGAGTGGAAGCTGCTAATTCTTAGTAATAAGCCGATAATGTTAACAAGAAACGACATTAAAAATATATACATTGAAGAGAGATAGAAAGTAGTACCCCTGCTTAATATCGTGCAGGGCCCCCGCGCGCTCGCAGAAGTGCCACAAGACGACGTGCCATGGACTCGACTGATGTCTGAAGCAGTGCTAGAGGAAACTGACACAATGAATCCTACTGAGCTGTCCATAAATCCGTAAGAGTACAAGGGGTGTAAGGCATCCTGCATATACTCAATAATGATGATATGTGGGGAGTTTGGTGCGCAGCGGAGGTGTTTAAACTCAGAAGAGCGTTCCTGGAGCCACTCTGTAGCAATTCTGGACATGTGGAGTGTCGCATTGTCCTGCCGGAATTGCCTGAGTCCGTCGGAATGAGCAATGGACATGAATGGATTCAGGTGATCAGACAGGATGATTACGTACTTGTCGCCTGTCAGAGTCGTATCTACACTACTGGCCATTGAAATTGCTACACCAAGAAGAAATGCAGATGATGAACGGGTATTCATTGGACGAATATATTATACTAGAACTGACATGTGCTTACATTTTCACGCAATTTGGGTGCATAGATCCTGAGAAGTCAGTACCCAGAACAACCACCTCTGGCCGTAGTAACGGTCTTGATACGCCTGGGCATTGAGTCAAACAGAGCTTGGATGGGCCGTACAGGTACAGCTGCCCATGCAGCTTCAACACGATACCACAGTTCATCAAGAGTAGTGCCTGGCGTATTGTGACGAGCCAGTTGCTCGGCCACATTGACCAGACGTTTTCAATTGGTGAGAGATCTGGAGTATATTCTGGTCAGGGCAGAAGTCGAACATTTTCTGTATCCAGAATGGACCGTACAGGAAGTGCAACATGCGGTCGTGCATTATCCTTCTGAAATGTAGGAATTCGCAGGGATCGAATGAATGATAGAGCCACGAGTGGTAACACATCTGAAATGTAACGTCCACTGTTCAAAGTGCCGTCAATGTGAACAAGAGGTGACCGAGACGTGTAACCAATGGCACTCCATACCATCACGCCGGGTGATACGCCAGTAGGCCTACGGCGATGACGAATACACTCTTCTAATGTGCGTTCACTGCGATGTCGCCAAACACGGATGCGACCATCATGATGCTGTAAGCAGAACCTGCTTGCCATTCGTGCACCCAGGTTCGTCGTTGAGCACACCATCACAGGCGATCCTGTTTGTGATGCAGCGTCAAGGGTAACCGCAGCCATGGTCTCCGAGCTGACAGTCCATGCTGCTGCAAACGGCGTCGAACTGTTCGTGCGGATGGTTGTTGTCTTGCAAACGTCGCCATGTGTTGACTCAGGGATCTAGACGTGGCTGCACGATCCGTTACAGCAATGCTGATCAGATGACTGTCATCTCGACTGCTAGTGATACGAGGCCGTTGGGATCCAGCACGGCGTTCTGTATTACCCTCCTGAATCCACCGATTCCATATTCTGCTAACAGTTATAGGATATCGACCAACGCGAGCAGCAATGTCGCGATACGATAAAGCGCAATCGCGTTAGGCTACAATCCGATCTTTATCAAAGTAGGAAACGTGATGGTACGTATTTCTCCTCCTTACACGGGGCATCACAACAACGTTTCACCAGGCAACACCGGTCAACTTCTGTTTGTGTATGAGAAATCGGTTGGAAACTTTCCACATGTCAAATGGCTCAAATGGCTCTGAGCACTATGGGACTTAACTGCTCCACATGTCAGCTCGTTGTAGGTGTCGCCACCGGCGCCAACCTTGTGCGAATGCTCTGAAAATCTAATCATTTGCATATTACAGCGTCTTCTTTCTCTCGGTTAAATGTCGCGTCTGCAGCACGTCATCTTCGTGGTGTAGCAATTTTAATGGCCAGTAGTGCAGACGTACCAGGGGTCCCACGTAACTCCAACTGCACACGCTCTTCAACATTATAGAGACTCCACCAGCTTGAACAGTCCTCTGCCGACATGTAAGGTCCAGGAATTCATGGGGTTGTCTCCATACCAGTACACGCTCGATACAATTCGGAAGAAGTCTCGTTCGACCACGCATCATGTTTCCAGTCATCAAAAGTCCAATGTCAGTGTAGACGGGTCCAGGCTTTGTGTGGTGCAGTCATCAAGGCCTCGCGAGTGGGCCTTCGGCTCCGAAAGCCCATATCGATGATGTTTCGTTGAATGGTTCGCACGCTGGCACTTGTTGGTCGTCCATCTTTGAAATCTTCAGCAATCTGCAAAAGGGCTGCACTTCTGTCACGTTGAACGATTCTCTTCAGTCGTCGCTGGTCCCGTTCTTACAGTATATTTTTCCGGACGCAGCAATGTCGGAGATCTGATGTTTTCCGGACACCTGGTATTCATGGTACACTCGTGAAACGGCCATACAGGAAAATCTTCATTCATCCCTTCCTCGGAGATGCTGTGTCCCACTGCTCGTACGCCGACTATAGCATCACGTTCAAACTCACTTAAATCTTGATAACCTGCCATTGTAACAACAGTAAGCGATTTAACAAATTGTTCAAATGGTTGTGAGCACTATGGGACTTAAGATCTGAGGTCATCAGTCCCCTAGAACTTAGAACTACTTAAACGTATCTAACCTAAGGACATGACATAGATCGATGCCCGAGGCAGGATTCGAACCTGCGACCGTAGCTGTCGAGCGGTTCCAGACTGAAGCGCCTAGAACCGTTCTGTCACACCGGCCGGCCCAATTTAACTACTGCGCCATACACTTATTTCGTATATAGGCGTTGCCGACCTCAGCGCCGTATTTTGTGGCTGTTTACATATCTCTGTATTTGGATACGCATGACTATACCAGTTTCCTCGACGCCAGCGTACGAAGATCGGTAACCAACTAAAAATCTTACGATTTTTATATACTGCAGATAAGTTAACAAAAGAAAAAACATCACACAACTAAAGTGATATAGTACAAGGAGAAAAATGCACTAGAAAAAGAGAAATAATATCTTTAGACTCATCGTGTTTACTGCTAGAAGTCGGCATCTGGCAGGGTATTCAGTTTGTCTATGCTACTAACGTCACCGGTTAGTTTCAAGACAACCCATATTATGGGGAAGAGAACGTTGACGATCAGCTCGGGATTGCTTGCCGCTGAGTCAGATGCGTGGCTGGCAAGCAGGGACAGGCGGGGCGCCGTGGCTGTGCGGGAGCCGCCAGGGGTGGTCCGGGCTGCGCCGCGAGGGCCTTAAGAGGGGTTAACAAGCTGGACGCGCGGCGCCTTTGTCCTGCGAGCCGGCGGCGGCTCCTGCCGGAGGACAACAAAAGCGACAGTCGCCGCCTGCTGGCGCCCGTCTGGCGGCAGGGGGAGATGCCAGGGTGCGTGTGGGCGCGCATCTCGATCTGGGACCACCCCAGCCTGATCACAGACCTCCGTAGGCACTGCAACCTGCTGCAGGTGCTTTAGATCTCCACTGTGCACCACAGAAGCTCCAAAGGGACCACCGCATGTTGAATAACACTGTCATACTCTCTATACACTGACAGTCTGAGGGCGCGTATTGATGCACTGCCAATTCTAGAATTCTGACGAGTATTACTAAGGGGAAGTTTACTATCTTTTGGTTAAAAAAAATCGATTTTTTAAAAATTGCATTTTTGGATCCATAAAAGTGTTTAGAATCCACCCCTGAAACGGTTTTTCCGAATACGGAGCGGAAATGTTTGTTATTCACGTTTGAACAAAAAAATGCACCTGCCTGAAATCTGCCTTTTTCACGCACCGGTTTTTTTTTTTGTTTCGGAGGACGAGTTATTGTATCGATGCTTGGGAGGAAACACACGAAACTCAAAGGAAGGTTTGAACGCGTGAGTTAGGAAAGTAGCACCGAAGTATTTGCATTCTGGTGCGAAGACTGTGGAGATTGCGACTTTCCTGGCGGTGAGCAACTTCAACGAAGGGTATTGAGCAATTCTGAAGACCATGACAACGATGGACGTCAGCCTGAGACTCTATTCGATCCAGATCGCCAAGCATTCGGATGACCACCGGATTCAAGCGGATTCACCGGTCGTACGAGCGGCTCTGGAGCAGCGCAGGATGACCCATATCGAGCAGAACGCCCTCTGTGAGGAAGAGGAAGGACTAGATTGTAGACCCGGAATATCAAACTGAACGTACTTTGCATAATATTCCATTGATATCTAGTCAAAACTTCAAACGCGTTTTTCTCGAAATGACTTCAAATGTACTGAACCAATTGGCATGACTCTTTGTTTCCGACGAAGCTAACTACATTGTCTAGGGGTAGTACCACTTTTAATCCGATTATTCAACTATAAATACTTTTACTTCGCCGACGAAGTCGAAAAATCGATAAAAAAACTATTTTTTCAAATGGCTGCCATTTTGTTTCCTATGGTCCAAATAACTTATGTGAGGTACAATTCCTAAAGAATATTATATAATTCATTAACGTCAACTCAATTTTGAATTCAGACGAGCCGACTGACCTGTGACATACCGCGCGTGGAGGTCTACATCGGAAGTTTGTTTCGTTCCGACGGCACTTCGGCCTTTGCTCTTCGACATTTCCGGTCGAAACATATCCAATTTGTAGACGATATATCAATAAACTGTTTGACCAAATCTGACACTGATGTCTGTAACACAGACCGAGAAAAGAATTCTCAGAGAACATGCTTTTTTCGGGCCAAAGATAGTAAACCTCCCCATAATGGCCGTAAAAATATTCTCAGCGTTGTCAATATCTAATAAACGCGTGGGGCCAAGTATACACAGTTTGACAATATTTTCCTTTCAGATGTTGACAGAGTTTTACGATCCACCCATATTAGGGTGCGCTGTTTATGTTTTCAGTTAGATTTTGTGCATATCATACCTCAGACTCAATTTCTCAGTCTTTTAACACAAAACAAGTTTAATACACCCACGTGAGGGTAATCATTGTGTATACCACTTTAGGATGGTCAACGGAGTATAGATGTAGATGTACGTTTGTCCACTTGAAAAACGTACTTCTGAAGAACATCGTTTGTGATCGGATTTTTTATTTCGGAAACAGTTCAACGGAAGCAGTATCCTCTCGAATAAGCAAACAGTAGGGCAGCATTCGTGTGAGGCGTGGCAGCTTATGCACGACGGTGAAAAGCTTTAAAACAGGCTACAACAATATTTCCCACGGGCTTCTCTCTGGGCGTCCGAAAATAGTATCGCCCTTGTGGTAGCAAGCTCGTGTTGATTCACTTATTCTATAAGACAGACGACTTGTAGTTAAACAAATTACTTAAAACGGTCGCGTCATTCATGGTGCAACTCATTCAGGAGCCTCCTCTAGCTTCCTAGGCCTGCAAATAGAAGGCGCCAGAGAAACATGCGCCCTTATGATAAATCCCAGCACTCTAAAATTGCAAATGTCGATAAAATCCTCCGCATGTAGGAGGAAACGTAATTTCAGTTTCATTCGTGTTGTAACTCTGTTAATTGCTAGATCATAACTTTCGTCTCTCCTCATTGACAAAACAGTAAAATAAACTTCGTCCTGCAACCGGCTGGACGTCAGGACATACCCTCTGCTGATCTGAATAATAAAATGTTGCACCATTTATGGTTTTTCATACATTGCACGGCCTTGTTTCACGAAGTTATTCCTGTTTTCACCAGGGTGGGCTTGTACATAAGTTAAAGCGCAAAAGAATTACAGACATTGTCTGCGACATTGTCTTGATTTAAATCAAGGGGGAAAGTTGAAAATTTGTACCGGACCAGGAGTCGAGATCAGTTCCTGGTTACTAGGCAGTAGCGATGCGCCACCCGGACTCAGTGGTCGAGGCAAGTGCATGGTGTGGTGTCACCACCAGACACCACACTTGCTAGGTGGTAGCCTTTAAATCGGACGCGTTCCGTTAGTATACGTCGGACCCGCGTGACGCCACTATCAGTAATTGCAGACCGAGTGCCGCCACACGGCAGGTCTAGTCTAGAGAGACTCGCTAGCAATCGCCCCAGTTGTACAGCCGATTTTGCTAGCGATGGTTCACTGACTACAGACGCTCTCATTTGCAGAGACGAGAATTTAGCACAGCCTTCAGCTACGTCATTTGCTACGACCTAGAAAGGCGCCATATTCAGTTACTATGTCTTTGAACAGATAATATGGTGACTCATGTACCGTCAAGAGCGACGTTCATCATAAATGGATTAAAGTTAATCATCAACTAGCTACGTCCGCTTTCTGATTTCTAATTCCTTGTCATGTTCCAAACCTGACGTCAGTATAGTTCTTCCCTCCTCACGCCAGCCTGCATGAGCTAAAACGCGTGCATTTCGGCCTCTTCAGCCAACACAACACATGGACTACCCTCGCACGCCACCCTTCAGACCCAAATTATCAGCCTATCCACACACTACTAACGTAGTGCATATTCCGGCCAGTATATTCATTTTCATTCCTACGTTAGTGCCTTTCTCTTCTTCACAAGTTGTGACATCCATTGCCCCCTGTGTTATTACACTAAACAAAATTGGTAATTGGTGATACTCCATCTTAATCCTGTTTTTATGTCAAAAGCCACGGAATATTCCCCAGGTGTTTTCATTATTCCTTCTGAGTCTTCTAACGTAGCTTGGTATTCCAAATTTCTGCACTTTCTCCCACAAATTTTCTCTGTTTATGCTATCGTAGACTTTCTTTAAGTCAATAATCAGTATTTCCACTGTTTTGTTGTGTTGCCAATACTTTGATGATGATGATGATGGAGCGCTCAAATGCGCGGTCATCAGCGCCCATACAAAGTCCCAATTTTTACACAGTACAATTTTTTTACACAGTCCAATCTAGCCACTGTCACGAATGATCATGATGGCGACGAAATGATAAGTACAAGACAAACACCCAGTCCCCGGGCAGACAAAATCTCTAAACCGGCCGGGAATCGAGTCCGGGGCCCCATGATCCAGATGTAGCAACGCCAGTCACTAGACGACGAGCTGCGGACACCCAACTTTCATATGGCTCCTCTCAGTACGAAATCTGATCAGTGGTGGATCGATTCTTCGAAGTCCTACTTGTTTCTCATCTATAATCTATCTTAAATACCGTGGAATTTTGTTCTGGAAAATTTTGAAGAACACATTGCACGTTCTTCTTATTAGTGAGATACGTCTATAACTTGTGCATTCTTGTTTATCGTCCTGTCAATGGATTGGTACCATGACCACTTCTTTCCATTCAGATGGTGTTATTTCTTCGTTCCAAATGTTGGCCACGAGTTTGTGTACTTGTTTTGCAACGGTATCTCCTCCCTTCTTAAGCCGTTCAGCTGTTATTCTGTCTTTCTTAAGAGCTTCGTTACTTTTCAATATCTTTATTGCATCTTCTTTAACTTTTAATTTCGGCAATCAGCTACGGGCTCTTAGCCTGATGCTTATGTGGTTCGTCCATTTCTGTATCTCCATCTACAATGTTTAAAGGCTCCCTTTTGCTCTTTCCAGAACTGTATTGCCATTTTTTATCTTTAATGCCATACATCTGTTGTCTGTATCTACTAACATCTACGGCGTTCATAAAATGAAATACAATAAAAGCTCACTGGAGTGTGGGTTCTTCTCTTACAACAAAATTGCGATGCTCCCTATATCTGCACTACCGGCCGTTAAAATTGCTACACCACGAAGATGACGTGCTACAGACGCGAAATATAACCGACAGGAAGAAGACATGATTAGCTTTTCAGAGCATTCACACAAGGTTGGCGCGGTGGTGACACCTACAACGTGCTGACACGAAGTAAGTTTCCAACCGATTTCTCATACACAAACAGCAGTTGACCGCCGTTGCCTGGTGAAACGTTGTTGTGATGCCTCGTGTAAGGAGAAGAAATGCGTGCCATCACGTTTCCGACTTTGATAAAGGTCGGATTGTAGCCTACCGCGATTGCGGTTTATCGTATCGCGACATTGCTGCTCGCGTTGGTCGAGAGCCAATGACTGTTAGCAGAATATGGAATCGGTGGGTTCAGGAGGGTAATAGGGAACGACGTGCTGGATCCCAACAGCGTCGTATCACTAGCAGTCGAGATGACAGGTATCTTATCCGCATGGCTGTGCAGCATGATCGTGCAGCCATGTCTAGATCCCTGAGCCAAGAGATGGGGACGTTCGCAAGACAACAACCATCTGCATGAATAGTTTGACGACGTTTGCAGCAGCATGGACTACCAGCTTGGAGACCATGGCTGCGGCTACCCTTGGCGCTGCATCACAGACAGGAACGCCTGTGATGGTGTACTCAACGACGAACCTGGGTGCACGAATGGCAAAACGTCATTTTTTTCGGATGAATACAGGTTCTGTTTACAGCGTCATGATGTTCGCAATCGTGTTTGGTGACATCACGGTGAACACTCTTGGGTAGAATGTATTCCTCATCGCCATACTGGCGTACCACCCGGCGCGATGGTGTAGGATGCCATCGGCTACACGTCTCGGTCACCTCTTGTTCGCACTGTCGAAACTTTGAACAGTGGACGTTACATTTCAGATGTGTTACGACCCGTGGCTCTACCCTTCATTTGGTCCCTGCGAAACGCAGGATAATGCACGACCACATGTTGCAGGTCTTGTACGAGCTTTTCTGGATACAGAAAAGGTTCGATTGCTGCTCTGGCCAGCACATTCTCCAGATCTCTCACCAATTGAAAACGTCTGGTCAATGGTGGACAAGCAACTGGTTCGTCACAATGCGTCAGTCCCTTACTCTTGATGAATTGTGGTATCGTGTTGAAGGTGCGTGGCCAGCTGTACATGTACACGCCATCCAAGCTCTGTTTGACTCAATGCCCAGGCGTATCAAGGCCGTTATTACGGCCAGAGGTGGTTGTTCTGGGTACTGATTTCTCAGGATCTATGCTTCCAAATTGCGTGAAATTGTAATCACATGTCAGTTCTAGTATAATATATTTGTCCAATGAATACCCGTTTATCATCTGCATATCTTCTTGGTGTAGCAATTTTAATGGCCAGTAGTGTATATTAATAATAGTTTCCGTTGACTGTGAAGTCCCCAGATGTGCCAGTCTATTTAATTAAGTAGTAACTGACATAAATGAAGTTCTTCAACAATAATGCAACTACCTTCAGAGCAGTACATCGTTTAAATAGTGGGAATATAGATAGAATAACGCACCGCTTTTTTACGTGGCACTAAAACGTAGTATGGGCAGTAAAGGGCATAGGTATGTCTCCAACAAATACCTGAGCTCGTTTTCATCCACCAATATTGTTTAGTAGGACCAGAATCTAATGGGACCAAAGCACGACCGAATTACCGCTTCATTAGTAGTAATTCCTTGCACTTAACAAGCGCAAGACACATTAACATGACCGGCATTTAATCTCATGGCTGCGATGTGCTATGAGCAGTAACAAATTATAACTCAACGCAATGCACGTTCCGTCATTACGCCTCTTTACAGTTATCTGCCGACTTCATTATTTCAGCCAGAACGATGTGAAACAGTGATAATGAGTACATAAACATATAAATATCCCCACTAGAAGAATTTATCGCAAGAATAATAACAAATGATTTGTTTTATATTTGTTTCATACGTAACTGGAAGAAAAAACTAGCTGACATCAAATCACAACACTCATCTGCTCGCGAAGGTAGGCTGAGGAAGAAGACATACAATAAAAATGTGCGGAGCTACGCTCTTACGAAAAGACAAGCAAAAAAAAAATTGTAAACGGAAGAGAATCGAAGTATTTGAGACGTTGTGCTGCAAAAGAATGTTCAAAATTTGGTAAACTGTTAAGGTAAGGAACGACAAGGTTCTTCACAGAATCATCGTTCATAAAGGAAGCTAACTATGAAGACTGACTTTACTTGATATTGAAATTTTGTTTCACAGATAAGGTGCAATCCTGTCTCGGAAACTGACATACGGCTGGGAGAGCGGTGTGCTGACCACAAGCCCCTCCACATCCTCATCCAGTGACGCCCGGTTGGTTGAGGATGACACGGCGACCGGTCTATATCGTTGGGCCTTCATCGCCTGTTCGGAAAGAGTTTAGTTTTTTAGATAAGATACAAGATGGCAGCGCAATTTAACAAGTAATGTTCCAGCGATTTGATATTAACTACAGAGGAGAAGTTTTTATACATTTTGTAATGAAAATATATAAAACAACAACCAGTCACTTTCTTTAATAGTTATTCCATGAACCGGTTTTCGAACCTTTTCAGGACCATCTTCAGATGGTTATCTGGAAGTTGCATCACTATTCCTAGCATAAAGATGTGTGCTGGCTTGCGACAGTATTCAGGTTAGTGTTTGTATTCTGAAGGAGCATCTCCTTCGTACTATTCAACACAAATGGCATATGTGTCACCTGGACATAGTATAGTTCGAGTAGTTGTTGTCAGTTGCTTATTATAGCACACAAATGTTACACAATTGGCAAACGCACTTCATTGGCTCTGTATATGTAATACGAAATTTAAATATGGCTTAACTATTAGCATAGGGACTCAGAAATTCAATTATCATTGACTCAGATCTATGCTGAAATTTTAGTCACAATGGAAACCACAATTCAGACATGAGATTATTTATTTCTTTATTCGTGTCAGAAGCAGTTACTATGAATAAACTAATGTACAATATTTACATGTCGTATATATATATATATATATATATATATATATATATATATATATATATATATATATATATACAGGACAATTATTTACACTTTTGCCGCTATGTGTTCCTTCAGGTAGTGGTTGATCATTTGTGTAGATGTTAAACGAAGTTGAAGCAAGCACACTTTCCTGGGATAGTCCGTTTTTCTGTGATCTCCATCTGCTTCTCTTGCCCTGGAATTCAACAAAAAATCTTTTATTTTCAAGGATATTCCTTATGAAACAGTTTAGCTGGCAGTCTCTAGTGGCATTGTACAGCTTCATAAGAAGTCTTCTAAGATTAACTGTGTCATAAGCTGCTGTTACAGCTCCTGTGATTTCTTCCCTTTCAAAACCATCTCGATCTGCTATGTTAGTTTCAACACTTGAGATGTGCAGCTTTTTCCTTTCTGAATCCAGCCTGCTGTGGAAGATATATTGTCTCTAGTTTCTCCGTTAGTCGGTGTACGATAAATCTTTCACGCAGTTTATACAGATGACATAGGAGGGACATAGGGCCGTATCTTTTAGGATCATTTTGCTACTCGCCTATCTTGCGGATAGCTATAACTTTGGCTTTCCTCCAGAGTTTAGGAATCTTGCAGGATTGGACACAGTTGTTCATTAGGTCTCTCAGCCAAGCTTTTGCTATCGGTCCAAAGTTCTTTATCTGCTCAACTCTTATCAAGGCCTTCCGCTTTCCCATTTTTGCGCTTACTCAGAGCGAGATCCACGTCAGTCTGGGTAAATGATTTAAGCAGAGCATTGGTATCTTGGTCAGGTCGTCTCTCGCATGTCTTCTTACCAGGCCTGGTTGAATAAGGTTGTTTCCCATTTTGTATGAGCTGGTGTGCAATTTGATCAGCTCGGACATTAGCATGCATATTCGCCTGTGAAGCGTCATTATTCAAGCGTTTTAGAAGCCTCCACGCCTCGGGGCTACTTCTTCTCATATCACAGTCTTCCATCAGTTTCTCCCACTGTGTTCTCTTTGCCTCGGAGATTGAGGAGAGGGCAGATCTAGGTACTTGAAAGGTTTCTCCACTGAATAGGTTTTCATTGTATTGGGTATAATACTCCTAGAGTAATGTGCCCTGCAGGTAGTTTGTCTTGCTGCCTCTCGGGATACCTCCAGAATTCAACAAGCTCAACAAAGTGTTCGTAGTCTTCAGGCACAGCCTTAATTGTATGAACTTTATCGTCCAGGCGCTACAGTCTGGAACCGCGCGGCCGCTACGGTCGCAGGTTAGAATCATGCCTCGGGCATGGGTGTGTCTGGTGTCCTTAGGTTAGGTAGGTTTAAGTAGTTCTAAGTTCTAGGGGACTGATGACCTCAGAAGTTAAGTCCTATAGTGCTCAGAGCCATTTGAACCATTTTTTTTTTTACCTTCTTGAAATTATAGTTTCGTCTAAAACCAATTTCTAGGGATGTTACGATGGGCTGAAGTCTGCACATTATTGGTCTATGTTGTTTGTTAGGCATGGGATGACACACTGATTTGTGGCACTGTTGCGCTGCATTTTCACTCACTAATAAGAGGTCAGGGCTGTACCCTCGTTGCCACCTTCCACTGCCAAAGGATGGAGGTAGTTTGCTATCATGAATAAGGGAGAGGGTGTTAGCTTCAGCCCAAGATATAACGGTTTCACTATTTTCGTCTTCTCGAGTGTATCCCCAGGCATGGCTGTGCCTATTAAAATCCTCTATTACCACAGATATCTTACGCGAATCAAAGTTTTTAGGAGGAACAAAGGAGAATTTTTCGGAAAGAGGCGTGTACACTGACGTGATCACACCGATGCTGAGTTCTAAGGTGATGATCTCGATGTTATTGTCAAGTGTACAAGAGGCACTCAAGACTTGGATTTCTGGCTTGACTAAAATAGCACTTCCGAATTTAGCACTAGGTATTTCAGCCAGCTGCAAACCAGGTATTTTCGATCGTCTTTGCTGGGTATGTCTGTGAGTTTTTTGTATGCACAGTACATCACATTTCTGTACATGGCACAGATCTCGAAGCAGCTGTTGCTGCGTTTGTGACACGCCTTCAGTATTTACTGAAATAACTGTTCGAACAGCTTCTAAAAAGAACCATTTATTTAAACGTATCTTCTTTGAATTCATAAGATTATAAACACTGTTACTTCCAAACCTGTACAATAATTAATCTTAACTTAGGTCCTTTAAGTCTGCTAGCTAGTATCTCTTATGAATCATCACAGTTTTGCAGATAACTGTAATATTGTACTGAGATTTAAAACATAAAAAGAAGTCTCACGCTTTTGCTTACAATTATATTTTACTGAAACTTTAACTTATCCTTCTATGAAGTGGAACATAAGGCTCATTCAGTAAGAATTATACACACAACTATTACAAAAAATACTACTACATAAAGATGTCCTTAGGTTAGTTAGGTTTAAGTAGTTCTAAGTTCTAGGGGACTGATGACCTCAGATGTTAAGTCTCATAGTGCTCAGAGCCATTTGAACCATTTGTAGTGCAAGAAGATAACTGTTTTTAGATAAATAAAATAGGGTACTCGGAAATATCATAGCACATGGAATAGGACCCCGTCTAGGTAAATGAATTGAGGATAAAATACAGGGGCTCGACACAATCTTATTACTGAACAAGATATCGCGTAACTTGTCCAAGCAGTTATACAGCACTCAAATGATTCTTTGGGATGAAGATGGTGCAGATATTCATCAATGGGATCTGTTCCTCGCTCCTGTACCCTCTACAGAACCACCCAGCCTGCAAAGGAAGATATAATGCAAAGCATTCCATGAATAATGAGCCAAATTTCTTCCACATCTGATTCTATGTTATATAAATTTGCCGCTCTTCTTATCTCGTTCAGTTCATAAGGTGCCTGCTAGCCACCTACTTTCAGTGACTACCACTGACTAACTCTGCCGGCCGCGGTGGTCTCGCGGTTCTAGGCCCGCAGTCCGGAACCGTGCGACTGCTACGGTCGCAGGTTCGAATCCTGCCTCGGGCATGAATGTGTGTGATGTCCTTAGGTTAGTTAGGTTTAAGTAGTTCTAAGTTCTAGGGGACTAATGACCACAGCAGTTGAGTCCCATAGTGCTCAGAGCCATTTTTTTTCTTTTTTTGACTAACTCTCGCCACAATGGAGCTCTGCATTCGACCGCTAAATACACCTTTACTATTTTCACCATCAGGGAGTCATTGTAGGAGGACTTCATGATTTACATGATTACAACTCTGCTTTCCCCATGCATGAATCAGTACTACATGTAGAGTTGCAACGTTTCTATTGCTTTACAGACCATTACTTTTAATTATGCATCTATAGATTAATTTCTTCGACATAAATGAACATAAATAATAAACTAGAGTTTTACATAGACACGATATCAAACAGTATGTGTGTGCAGATGCCACGTTAAGTAAAAGGAGACCAAGAAGTTATACAAGTATAGAGAATATCAATATTGGTGTTACAGGCTCCTCCAGTAGCGTGTTACGATACTATGGTGCAGAGACTACTATGTGTGCGAAGACTACAGACAGCACCCGCTATCAATCAAAACAACAGTTATGTAACTGGCGGAACAGGGATTCATGAGTGATCATTCTGCACCGCGCAGCACTTTTTGGGAACTCCATAATTCTCACCCATTGCGGCGCTTAAATATGAATTTGGCTCAAAGATGCGTACAACATTCATGTGTATTTGCACAAAATCGTGGCGCTCTCAGACGTCACTCTCGGCCTGGGCGGCGCTTCAAACAGCAAGGTGCCAACACAAGCATTTCAGAAGCTCACCTGACGTGTAAGGTGAGTTAATGATGTCACATTGGCACCAAACTTCAATACATCCAAACGCCACAGTGAATGTGCCAAACGATGGGATGGTCGTCACAGCCCCTTACAACCAAATTTCACTACTTCTTTTCGCTCCTCTTCGATGGAGATTACGGCTGCGACGTCCAGCGTTGAAATCACGCCGTTCTCTTATAAGTGCACGAGGAAAACATTCCAGACGCAAGAAATGGCTCTGAGCACTATGGGACTTAACTGCTGAGGTCATCAGTCCCCTAGAACTTGGAACTACTTACACCTAACCAACCTAAGGACATCACACACATCCATGCCCGAGGCAGGATTCGAACCTGCGACCGTAGAAGTCGAACGGTTCCAGACTGAAGCGCCTAGAACCGCTCATTCCAGACGCACCATCGGTCAGAACCGGCACGAAAAGGACTTGAGGGGTGGCAAAATGGACATCAATGAAACGTCAGTGGCGTTGATTCCCGTACATTTCGCTGTCGATATCGATTGTTTGCAGTCTGATGATCGACAGAAAGACGTTCATCACAACCTTTGACACTGCTAACACCTTCAGGAGTTTCATCCCAAGGACAGTATCGGGCTGCATATCCATTAAACGTGATCTGACCCCTTTTGAGTTACGGACCGTACAGTAACCTTCGACGAAGTTTGAAAGTGATCTAAGACAGCAAATGGTGCTTATGCTTCTGCGTCATTTCTAATTCGCATTCTCCTGTGAAGTAAGCTGTTGGGCGTGCGGAGGGTGCCACATCGTCACGTACCCAAACAAAACTGGAAAAAGTCGTTCTAAGAACCCTCCCCACTTCCCCCCTCCTCCTACCCGAAAGTGTGGTTAACCGTCAGTGCCTCCCAGCTGCCTTGGTTAAGCACCTTAAAAATCTACCGGTACAGACTGAAACTGTGACGAGAGTAGCAGTCGCCTGCAGGCAGGCTACACCGCTTTTCTTCCGCTGCTGTTCTGCCTGATACAATTCCTTTTGCAATAAGAACGTGTCGAAGTGATTGTCCCCATGCAAGCGTCAAGGCCTTCGTCGCGAGGTCTGCCTGTACAGGTATATTTTTAATGTTCTTAATACGGATGAGTGGGTGCCACCCAGGTCTTTGTCAAACTGGGGGTCGCACGGGGAACCTATACCATTTTCTTCATCTGTGTGTCGATGTGTCATTCCCCAGTGATCGCATCACAGGTGGAAGAAAAAATAGAACGCTGAAGAAGCGTAAGGATCCGTATCTCCTTTGGATAACATACACATTTCATCGAATGGTTTGGTACAGTCCCCAGTGATTCCAACCTCTTTGCAAGAGAAAAACTGTGGTCGCACTGCACTCCAAATGGGTGCGATTGCATTCTACACTACTGGCCATTAAAATTGCTACACCACGAAGATGACGTGCTACAGACGCGAAATTTAACCGACAGGAAGAAGATGCTGTGATATGCAAATGATTAGTTTTTCAGAGCATTCACACAAGGTTGGCGCCGGTGGTAACACCTACAACGTGCTGACAAGAGGTAAGTTTCCATCCGATTTCTCATACACAAACAGCAGTTGACCGGCCTGGTGAAACGTTGTTGTGATGCCTCGTGTAAGGAGGAGAAATGCGTCATCACGTTTCCCGCTGGCCGCGGTGGTCTCGCGGTTAAGGCGCTCAGTCCGGAACCGCGTGACTGCTACGGTCGCAGGTTCGAATCCTACCTCGGGCATGGATGTGTGTGATGTCCTTAGGTTGGTTAGGTGCAAGTAGTTCTAAGTTCTAGGGGACTGATGACCTCAGCAGTTAAGTCCCATAGTGCTCAGAGCCATTTGTTGCGTCTGGAATGTTTTCCTCGTGCACTTATAAGAGAACCGCGTGATTTCATCGCTGGACGTCTCAGCCGTAATCCCATCGAAGAGGAGCGAAAAGAAGTAGTGAAATTTGGTTGTAAGGGGCTGTGACGACCATTCCATCGTTTGGCACATTCACTGTGGCGTTTGGATGTATTGAAGTTGGGTGCCAATGTGACATCATTAACGCACCTTACACGTCACGTGAGCTTCTGAAATGCTTGTGTTGGCAAGTTGCTGTTTGAAGCGCCGCCCAGGCCGAGAGAGACGTAGGAGAGCGCCACGATTTTGTGCAAATACACATGAATGTTGTACGCACCTTTGAGCCAAATTCATATTTAAGTGCCGCAATGGGTGAGAATTACGGAGTTACCAAAAAGTGCTGCGCGGTGCAGAATGATCACTCATGCGTCCCTGTTCCGCCAGTTACGTAACTGTTGTTTTGATTGATAGCAAGTGCTGTCTGTAGTCCTCGAACAGTAAGAATTATACTCACAGCTATTACAAAAAATACTACTACATAAAGATGTCCTTAGGTTAGTTAGGTTTAAGTATTTCTAAGTTTTAGGGGAATGATGACCACAGATGTTAAGTCCCATAGTGCTCAGAGCCATTTGATCCATTTGAACCATCACGTTTCCGACTTTGATAAAGGTCGGATTTTAGCCTAATGCGATTGCGATTTTTCGTATCGCGACATTGCTGCTTGTTCTGGTCGAAATCCAATGACTGTTAGCAGAATATTGAATCGGTGGGTTCAGGAGGGTAATACTGAACGCCGTTTTCGATCCCAACGGCCTGGTTTCACTAGCAGTTGAGATGACAGGCAACTTATCCGCATGGCTGTAACGGATCGTGAAGCCACGTCTCGATCCCTGAGTCAACAGATGGGGATGTTTCCAACACAACAACCATCTGCACGAACAATTTGACGACGTTTGCAGCAGCATGGACTATCAGCTCGGAGACCATGGCTGCGGTTACCCTTGACGCTGCATCACAGACAGGAGCGCCTGCGATGGTGTACTCAACGACGAACCTGGGTGCACAAACAGCAAAACGTCATTTTTTTTCGGATGAATCCAGGTTCTGTTTACAGCATCATTATGGTCGCATTAGTGTTTGGCGACATCAAGGTGAACGCACGTTGGAAGCCTGTATTCGTCATCGCCATATATAGAGTGTGCTTTCCAATTATAATTTTAAACCTGTTTCTTTTTAAAAAAAATTGCTTTTAGGCACTATTAAAGTGAATAAAATTCCCATTTGTTAAAAGGAATTTGGTTATGATTTCATCAGTTACTCTGTAAGGTGTCAGGTAAATCCAACACCTTACATGAAAACCCTGACATGATAAGCAAATCGAGTAGTATGTCACATAGCTCCGAATAAATCGTGACATTAAATTAACCAAAGTAATACAAGTAACGAGTGAGCAAATGGAATGCCACAGACTAACATAAGAATGCCTAAATGCATGTCGTACCTTCCCACCGTGAGGCAGACGCAGTTCCGAGGGGAGAAACGAGGACAGAAGCCGAGAGCAGAACCGTGTTAAGCTAGAAGGCCCTACGATAACGGACGGATGGACGGACACCCATGTCTCCAGCTAACCACTAGGGCTCACCACCCGCACGTTTTAGCGTGAGACTATTTCGCGTCTCAGGTACGTCAAGGACCACTCCCCAGCCCCTATTAAAAGCTAGAGCCCTCCAGAAAAGCAGTATAGATCTTACGATAACACAAAAAGGGCCACTACCACCCGCAAGTTTTAGCGTGAGACTTTTTCGCGTGTCTGTTACATTAGGACAATCCTCCAGCCCTTGTTAAAAGATAGAGCCCTCCAGAAGAACAGTATAGATCTCACGATAACGCTAAAAGGACCACACCAGCTGCAGGTTTTAGCGTGAGACTTTTTAGCGTCTCTGTTACGTTGCAAACTTTAAAAAACATTGCCCCACGACGAAAAGTATAACGTTTCTCATTGGATAGACAGAATTTTTGTAGGCGGAGCTTAAGGTTAACGTTGAGACCCTGATTGGTCAGATGAAAACATAGCCAGATAGTTTTTTTAAAATAACTTCGGTAAATTGTAGTA
Organism: Schistocerca gregaria; assembly: GCF_023897955.1. Classification (NCBI taxonomy): domain Eukaryota; kingdom Metazoa; phylum Arthropoda; class Insecta; order Orthoptera; family Acrididae; genus Schistocerca; species Schistocerca gregaria. Next base: position 337,162,660 of record NC_064926.1, on the reverse strand, counting down.
AGGAGAAGTTAGATGAGAGTTAGTTCCGAGACGGCGGGCTGGATGGCTGCTGCGCCGGCCGCTGCCGCCCTGACGCTGCTTAGACACCGACAAGGTAATGAACGCACTCGATGCCGCATTTTTGAGCGCATAAGGCTTCACTCAGAACTGCAGAAGTCTCATCTGTTACACCCCTTTTTTGCATAATACTAGTGTCGATCGTTAATTAAAACTCATGGTGTTCACATTTGCCACTTGAAGAACAGATCTGAAACGCGATGATTTTTCTTTTGTATAGTTATTGAGAAGCCACATCAGTCACTGTAATTTACGACAAGTTAAATACGTAATTAAAGATAATTGAGGGTCACTGTAGACCATTTTGATAGTTGTAGACCATTTTGATAGTTTTCTCTTTTGTGAAACTTAAATTAAACCTAGATTATAGATGTGATATGGCATAGGTCATCCTTCGATCGATTGTAGAACTTGGAAACCCATTCAGGGAATATTCGTTCACATTTTTGTTGAACGCAGTTGGTTTTTACCATCCTGTATTAAAACATTTCCTTTTATCAATAGTGTAATTTATAAACAATGATTTGAGAGTAGAATAAAATAACCAATGGTAAACTTAACTGCTTTTTCGACGTTATTTTACCAGCTAACTAAAAATAGGAAAGCCTTGAACCCTTTCCACTAAATTTAGTTAGTATTAAGATTCTTTTACAGGGAGTGCAGTGGAGCTGACGCTGAGATCATTTAGTATTTGGTTATATCATCGCTAGTCTCACTGAACCCTTTTGAATTCTACATGTCATGTGTGGTCTGGCGTCTCCTTACCAGCAACAGGTCCCAGGTTCAAACTAGTTAATTCCCTAAAAAACACGCTCAGAGCGTCGTTGCGCGAAAGTGGTAGGGAGACACGATATAGTACAAACAGACACCAGCATGAATGTTTAGAACTCCCTGACAACAACATCCATGCTTACATAGTGTGATTAAATATGTTAATGTTCTTGATGAATCGCTAGTAAATAAAATGAATTCTTAAGAATGTTCTTGGAAAATAAATCACGGTACAACATGTATAATTCTAAATATTAGTCATGTTCAGTAGAGTCATGCTACGATGGTAGACTGTTCTCCTGCAGACGCAGTTGTTGATGTAGATAAGCCTGCCAATGCACTGAAATTGGGACGTGCTCCAAACTGCGGCTGCTTTAGAATGCACCGGCCAGTCATAGGTTCATGTAGTGACGTCATGTCGATTGCGCGTCCGTTTGGTGGCGCATATACGAGGCGCTACCCCTCGGAGAACGGCGAGCGAAGAAAACAGATAGTCTCCCGGTGGCGGACTGGCGGGAGCCGTGAGGGGTGTGGGTGAGGCGGGTGCGATTAACGAAAATGGCTTCGATACGGCAATATCACGCGAGAAAGTGCAAAGACCCCTACAGGTATGCAACCTATCAGTCGACTGAGCGTGCTTGGAGGCTGCGCAGGTAAGCATCCAGTGGGTCTTAAATCCGGGTGAGAGGCGGTGTAGCATCTGTCTACTAGCTTCTCAGCTCCCAGGTGAACAAAATTCTCTATAGCTGTCCCTGAATGCGAAGTAACGGTGCAGAAACGAGGTTGTCGTGGAAGTAAGTGATGGATAGTCATCGGGCGGAAGAGGTGCTTCCATTTCCTGGGGGGAGCTGGCGACTGCTGACGGAGGATGCGTCACGCGGCCTTCGCTCAGGGCGCATCCGCCGTCCGCCGTCCGCCGCCTGCCGGCTGCTTTGATCCCAGGCGGCGCGGCCGCGACTATTGCGGGGGGACGCACGGCGATCCGTCCTAAGCTGACAGTTTACAAAGGCAATATCGCACTCGGCGACAATGGAGCCGCGGGCGGAACTCGGGGGTGAATCAGCGCGCCTGTTTGCCGATCGCGGGCCCGGGGGAGGAGCCGCCCCCGCGCTGCTCCGCAGTTTGTCACACGGCTCCCCGGCGTGCTGTGCCCTATACGAGGCAATCACGCCAACCCCGAGGCTGCCGGGCCTGGGGCCGGGGGCGCGTTGTAATCAACGGGGCCGGCGCCGCCCCCAATCGAATGCCGCAGCCGATCAGCCGCCGACCCTAATGGAATACGGCGCCAGCGCCACCTCGGCCGCATCTCCCGCCGGCATTAACCCTCGTCCTGCGGTAGGGAGCTGTCTGCACTCCACAGCCAGCACTCTCCAAACATCTTCACACTCTCCAACTCTCGCCCATGCTTCCTTCTTTTGAAGCCCGACGTTGTAATCAGAGTATATATGAGTGGATCCGCAGTGGGAAAGGAGAGTGACTTTTGGGAAAGATAACTAACAGGAATTCTCTGTCAAAAGGGGCGTACATCAACTATGGAGTTTTGGTACAGCTTAAAGGACCTTTACCCAGTATCCAGTCGCTTGAGGATGGGAAGAGGTGATAGATTAGCTGGGAAATTGTGAGTGGATTCAGGGGTGACGACTGGAGTTTAGCACAGTAATGCACATCAGGAGGCTGCGGTAGGGAGCTGTCTGCACTCCACAGCGAGCACTCTCCAAACATCTTCACACTCTCCAACTCTCGCTCATGCTTCCTTCTTTTGGAACCCGACGTTGTAATCAGAGTATAGATGAGTGGATCGGCAGTGGGAAAGGAGAGTGACTTTGGGAAAAATAACTAACAGGATTTTTCTGTCAAAAGGGGCCTACGTCAACTATGGACTTTTGAGACAGCTCAAAGGACTTTTACCCAGTATCCAGTCGCTTGAGGATGGGAAGAGGTGATAGATTAGCTGGAAAAATGTGAGTGGATGGCCGGACGAAGTGGCCGTGCGGTTCTAGGCGCTACAGTCTGGAACCGGGCGACCGCTACGGTCGCAGGTTCGAATCCTGCCTCGGGCATGGATGTGTGTGATGTCCTTAGGTTAGTTAGGTTTAATTAGTTCTAAGTTCTTGGCGACTGATGACCTCAGAAGTTAAGTCGCATGGTGCTCAGAGCCATTTGAACCATTTTTTTGTGAGTGGATTCAGGGGTGACGACTGGAGTTTAGTACAGTAATGCACATCAGTAGGCTGTAAGAACAAATACACTGACATAGAGTATGAAGATAACGCTCGAAGGACAGGTAATAGCTGGAGAGCCGGTAGTAGCTTCAGGGGTTAGAGATGGACTATAGTAATGCACCAGAGGCAGCTGGAAAAACAAATCCTTCGATTTAGTGCGAGGCAAGAGATAATGCTCTCATGAAACTATCATCGTAGTCGGGATCAATAAAACAAGAGGACCTCTCGGTTCTATTGGTTTCTTAGGAGAGCAGGTTTCAAAAGGCCCAACGGCGCCAGCAGACAGCTGTGTCATTCTCAGCCGTTATGCCTCACTGGAAGCGGATATGGAGCGGCATCTACACACCGTTCTGCCGGCTGCTGCCACCTTCCGTGATCAGAGCCGCTACTTGTCAGTCAAGTAGCCCTGAATTGGCTCCGCAAGGACTGAGTGCACCCCCTTGTTATCCACGGAACTGTGTGGCCACGTGGCGGGAATGGTTGTCTCATTAAAAACAGAGTCGTACTTAGATACATACATAGGGTATACGAAAGAACTTGGCCCTCTTCTACGAGCAGCGTACTGTAGAACGGTTATAAAGGGTTGTGGGATCGAGTCTCTATTCTGAAAATATCTTTTTCTGTTTTTAAGTTACTTACATTGCAAATAAACCGAGATAACTGTCAACATATTGGAGAGGCATTTGGTCATCACACCCCTCTGCCGGCTGCTCTCAGCTTCCGTGACCAGAGCTGCTACTTGTCCCTCATGTAGCTCCTCAATTGGCCCCGCAAGTACTGAGGGCACCCCGCTTGCCAAAAGCGCTCTACAAACCCAGACGACCACCCATCAAAGTACTAGCCATGCCCGACGTCTTCTGCGGTTTGATGTGAACCGTTGTTACCACTGTGACAAGTCCTCTTGTAGAGCAAGTCCGAATAAAATTACTTGTCAGTTAACATCTGTCAATTGGGTCTACAGTGTTGCCACATCAGCTGTCTCTCGACTAATGTTGGCTAAAGGCGATACGCATACACGGCGGGTCATTCCACAAATGCTGAAGTGCTGCTTTTATGTAATGGGCAGCAATGTTGGAAGCGGCCGGCGGCTGCTGTGGTCGGTCTGTCCACAGTTGATTGTAAGTGACGAATGACTAAACTGCGGCAGATGACGCTTCTTGTAGCCGTGAATTTAAACTCGTGTCCTAACCTACCCACAAGCTCGTGAAGTACGACGTATGAGAGAAAATGGCCGCCAACGACCTGCAGCAGAACTATTAGTTAGGCCCGCTTTGCTCACAGCACTTGAAACTGAACTCTACGAGCAAACACAAGACAGAAAAATTTCAATTTGAGCACTGAAAGTGAACTATAAATTATCGCTTTCATTGGTTTCCTGAAACTATCCTCACACTGAGTGCACAAGGAGAAACCAACTGATGAGTAGTCCTGATTCGCATTTGACTACACGTTATAAGCAACACATGCAGATTCCAAACGCAAAATGAATGACAGGAAGAAATAATAAGAGCAAATAAAAAAGGTCAGTACGATAATGAAAGTGATGTGACGAGAGATTAAAAATAAGAAATTACGTTTAAGCCAATTAAATGAGAATAATCAAATCAGCTGTTTTGACATATATTTACAGATAAAAAAAAAGTTACCTGACGAACTTCGAACTCATGTTCTACTGCATGATAGGTACAGCGTCACTGCGAAATAGGATCATATATCTATTCACCTATACAACCAGTTCCAACGATGAGTTGCAGCTTTCAAACAGTTGGGCCTCGTGCAATGTCGTACGCAGCTTGTTTACTGTAACCCGATCTCTGTGGTGGCAGTCATTGATTTTTGACGCTGAACAGCGTTTTGTGCGAAAGAATCCAGTAGTGTTTGGCCAGTCTTCTGTACGAAACATGCGTATTTCGTTATCATCGTTTTGTGTGTGTCTTGTTTTCGTTGTGGTTATCATGTCTGATGAAATGCGAAACAAAAGAGCCAGACCTAGGATACCAGGTAAAATATATCAAGGAAAATGGTAAAAAAATGGTTCAAATGGCTCTGAGCACTATGGGACTTAACATCTATGGTCATCAGTCCCCAGAACTTGGAACTACTTATACCTAACTAACCGAAGGACATCACACAACACCCAGCCATCACGAGGCAGAGAAAATCCCTGACCCCGCCGGGAATCGAACCCGGGAACCCGGGCGTGGGAAGCGAGAACAAGGAAAATGGTCAGACAAGTAATTAGAAGTTAACTGATCATCTGTTGTGGCAGTTTGGAAACTGCGAACAGTTTCGGCGTGACGTTTTGCGATCTGACTGGAAGAAGGCAGCTCCAACGAGAGAAGTGTCAACTATCAAGTAATTTTAATCAGACTTTAGTTCTGGTATCTGACGTGGGTCTCACGCCACTCGATAGGTAGTTCGCAAAAATCGTATATTCAGTACCCTCTGGCCCTGTTGGCTAGTATCATACTCCGTGCTGAAACTTCATGACGGTACCTCCTAGCGCTAAATACAGATTATAAACTAAATCACGAAACATGAAAAAACTATTTTATGAGGAAACTAGTTAGTGCGCTTCCATAGCTATTACACCTATGAAGATCATTGTTCATGCAGTCTGCAATCTATATCTGATGAGTCGAAATATCTTCAACTTTTGCACGCCTGTCGTCCTCAGTTGTTTATAATGTTGCGGATTTAAACGCGTTACTAATTAGCACTGCGATATGTTTCATATCTTGATATACAATAACCTCACAAACGCAATAAAGACAAAAGAGGTCTATATCGTTGTAGTAAATGTATGTTGGGATGCAGGTTTTCCCATTCTGTTTACTTTACCAACAACGTAATAGTAGTTGGCATTCTCTGCGATCTCTCTGCAATAGTTTATGCCAGTAGTTTCAATGTAACTGAGTAGTGTGTCTTTGTTCTGAGTTTTGCACGCACGGTTGTTGGGCAAAGAAGTTGCGAAGCATCCTTCAGTCGAGGTTGGCAGTGACCACATTTTAGAAACTTCTATGGATTGGAGAGCGTGATCGGGTAGCCGGCAAGGCGGTCTGTAGATCAATGGGATTGGCAGGAAATGCACGTGCAACCAAGCTGTGCGTTTAGGCATACTTTGTCTGTGGATCCATTAGAACCAGGTATGTCTTCTGTGATTGTACGCAGAGTTGGCTAAATACTTTAACGAGACTATTTTTCTCTCATATGATGCAGAATGTACTTTCATACAAAGTAAGCTTTCACGACCGGATGTTTCAGCTGCCGAGAATTCTTGCGGGTTGTATGGCCGTGGTCCATAGAACTCTTCTATCCCTGACGTTCCGTCCAAAGCTACGTTTGACATCTTCGGAGGTGCTCCTGGTTTTGCTGAGCCTTGCCAACTCTCAGCAAGGCTCAGCATAACCAGGAGCACCTCCGAAGACATCCAAAGTAGCTTTGGACGAAACGTCGGGGATAGAGGAGTTCCATGGACCACGGCCATACAACCCGGAAGAATTCTCGCAGAATGTAATTTCCTAATTATAATTGTATAGGTCGTTGACTTAATTATTCAATTTTGTGTTGCCTTCTTTACGCGATGCAGGATACCAGCTGTGCGACAGTTAGGTGTGCTACAAGCTGAAAAAGGGCTTTCATAGTACCTTCTTTCCATTTTAACACACTTGAGAAGTGTTTTGCTTGCTATTTCAGTGTAGACTGCTATATTAATTAACCTGTCTTGTGATATTTTCTTTGTGTGATGGAACACGTGAGTCGAGGTTCAGTTAGATAAGCCGAATAAATGCTGCTTTCATTGTGTCTCCTTTTTATCTTTAACATGTTACAAAAGTGTTTAGTGGGGCAGTGGTTAGCACACTGGACTCGCATTCGGGAGGACGACGGCTATAACCCGCGTTCAAGAATCCTGATTTAGGTTTTCCGTGATTTCGCTAAATTGCTTAAGTCAAATTCCGGGATGGTTCCTTTGAAAGGACACGGCCGACTTCCTCCCCCAGCCTTCCCTAATCCGTTGGGACTGATGACCTCGCTGTTTGGTCCCATCACCAAAATCTGTCAGTCAGTTAATCAGAAGGGTTTAGTTTGTTTCTCCGATGGAGATCGCTGCTTCTGCTACTCAGTTTTGTGATTCTTTCTGTGTATGTCAAACAGCCTCGATTGAGAGTCAGACGTGCTATAGGTTAAATGCATATTTTCCTGGTGCCCTTCTTCCTGTTCTGAATGCTACAGAGAAGATGTTGTTCCCTATTCCGAAGCAGACTGCTGAATAAAGTATTGTATTTTGTGATACCCTTTTGTGTGATGAACGCCGTGGATTGTCGACCAGTTAACTGTACCACAGGTAGAATAAGTGATTACATTCTGTTTCCTTTTTGTCTTCAAAATGCTACAGGTACGGTTTGCTTTTCATTTTGACGTCGAAAGCTAAATTATTGATGTCAGAATATGCCCTTTGTGTGACGAGCCATTGTGCCTGTTCAGCTATTAAGTGTCAATGACATTGAATGAACATTGCCGGGGGGGGGGGGGGGGAGGGGGGGGGAGGCGATCATCAGTCTTCTGGTTGGTTTGATTCGGCCCACCACGAATTCCTCTCCTGTGCCAACCTCTTCACCCCAAAGTAGCACTTGCAACCTAAGTCCTCAACTATTTGCTGGATGTATTCCTGTCTCTGTCTTCCCTTACTGTTCCCTCTGGAAGCTATTCAATGATGTCTTAACAGATGTCTTACAATCTTGTCCCTTCTCCTTGTCAGTGTTTCCCACGTATTCCCTTCCTGTCCGATTCTGCGAGGACGCTCCTCATTCCTTACCTTATCAGAACATGTTTCACTACCATTCAATGCTGTACTCCAGACGTACAATCTCAGAAATTTCTTCCTCAAATTGAGGCCTATGTTTCATATTAGTAGACTTCTTTTGTACCGAAATGCCCTATTCGCAAATTGTAGTCTGCTTTTGATGTCGTCATTGCTCCGTCCGTCATTGGTTATTTTGCTACCAAGGTAGCAGAATTCCTTAACTTCATCTACTTCGTGGCCATCAATGGTGATGTTAGGTTCCTCGATGTTCTCATTTCTGCTACTTCTCGTTATTTTCATCTTTCTTCGATTTACTCTCAATATACACTCCTGGAAATGGAAAAAAGAACAGATTGACACCGGTGTCTCAGACCCACTATACTTGCTCCGGACACTGCGAGAGGGCTGTACAAGCAATGATCACACGCACGGCACAGCGGACACACCAGGAACCGCGGTGATGGCCGTCGAATGGCGCTAGCTGCGCAGCATTTGTGCACCGCCGCCGTCAGTGTCAACTAGTTTGCCGTGGCATACGGAGCTCCATCGCAGTCTTTAACACTGGTAGCATGCCGCGACAGCGTGGACGTGAACCGTATGTGCAGTTGACGGACTTTGAGCGAGGGCGTATAGTGGGCATGCGGGAGGCCGGGTGGACGTACCGCCGAATTGCTCAACACGTGGGGCGTGAGGTCTCCACAGTACATCGATGTTGTCGCCAGTGGTCGGCGGAAGGTGCACGTGCCCGTCGACCTGGGACCGGACCGCAGCGACGCACGGATGCACGCCAAGACCGTAGGATCCTACGCAGTGCCGTAGGGGACCGCACCGCCACTTCCCAGCAAATTAGGGACACTGTTGCTCCTGGAGTATCGGCGAGGACCATTCGCAACCGTCTCCATGAAGCTGGGCTACCGTCCCGCACACCGTTAGGCCGTCTTCCGCTCACGCCCCAACATCGTGCAGCCCGCCTCCAGTGGTGTCGCGACAGGCGTGAATGGAGGGACGAATGGAGACGTGTCGTCTTCAGCGATGAGAGTCGCTTCTGCCTTGGTGCCAATGATGGTCGTATGCGTGTTTGGCGCCGTGCACGTGAGCGCCACAATCAGGACTGCATACGACCGAGGCACACAGGGCCAACACCCGGCATCATGGTGTGGGGAGCGATCTCCTACACTGGCCGTACACCTCTGGTGATCGTCGAGGGGACACTGAATAGTGCACGGTACATCCAAACCGTCATCGAACCCATCGTTCTACCATTCGTAGACCGGCAAGGGAACTTGCTGTTCCAACAGGACAATGCACGTCCGCATGTATCCCGTGCCACCCAACGTGCTCTAGAAGGTGTAAGTCAACTACCCTGGCCAGCAAGATCTCCGGATCTGTCCCCCATTGAGCATGTTTGGAACTGGATGAAGCGTCGTCTCACGCGGTCTGCACGTCCAGCACGAACGCTGGTCCAACTGAGGCGCCAGGTGGAAATGGCATGGCAAGCCGTTCCACAGAACTACATCCAGCATATCTACGATCGTCTCCATTGGAGAATAGCAGCCTGCATTACTGCGAAAGATGGATATACACTGTACTAGTGCCGACATTGTGCATGCTCTGTTGCCTGTGTCTATGTGCCTGTGGTTCTGTCAGTGTGATCATATGATGTATCTGACCCCAGGAATGTGTCAATAAAGTTTCCCCTTCCTGGGACAATGAATTCACGGTGTTCTTATTTCAATTTCCAGGAGTGTATATTCTATGCTCATTAGACTGTCCATTCCATTCAGCAGATCAAATGATTCTTCTTCACTTTCACTCGGCATAGTAATATCAGCGAATAGTATCATTGATATCCTTTTAACTTTAATTTTAATCCCACTCCTGTACATTTCTTTTATTTTCGTCATTGCTTCTTCGATATACAGATAGAACAGTAGGGGCGAAAGTATACATGTCTTTCTGACAGCCTTCCCGTCTCTCACTGTAGCTTACCCAAATTTTTCCCTAATTTCGAACATCTTCCACGGTTTTACATATTCGAATGCGTTTTCCAGTTCGACAGATCCTATGAACATGTCTCGATTTTTCTTTAGTCTTGCTTCCATTATTAATCGCAACGTCGAAATGGCCTCTCTCGTGCCTTAATCCTTTCTATAGCCAAACGTATCGTTCTCTATCACAACCACAATTTTCTTTTCCTTTCTTCTGTGTATTATTCGTGGCAGCAACTCGGGTGCATGAATTGTTAAGCTGATTGTTCGATAATTCTCTCACTTCTCAGTCTTTGAAGTCGTTGGAACTGTGTGGATGATATTTTTCTGAAAGTCAGATTGTATGTCACCAGAGTCATACATTCTACACACCTAGGTGAATAGCCATTTTGTTGCCATTTGCCCCAATGATTTTAGAAATTCTGATGGCATGTTATCTATTCTTTCTGCCTTATTTGATCTGAAGCCCTCGAAAGCTCTTTTAAATTCTGATCGTAGTGCAGATTAATTGTTGATTAATTTATGGGGCGCTTGTTTTGTGCGAAAAACTACGCGGACCAGGAATGATGGCATGATCTGAACTAAATTTAAATACAAATTCAACGATAGGCTTTTTCGGCTTATGTGGAATCAGTGCAGTTACTGTGTATGTGTTTGTGTGTGTGCGTGTGTGTGTGTGTGTGTGTGTGTGTGTGTGTGTGTGTGTGTGTGTGTGTGTGTTTGAGAACATCCTGAGATTCATCTACCTCGGTCTCTAGTTGAGCGTCTTGTGCGTGCGTTGATCATTATTGCTGGCGTAAAGTGTCCTGCCAATGATTAAGAATTGTAGGGTAGGACACTTTTTGACATGTCTTGTTATCTGAATTTGTTTCCTGCTGGAAGTAGCCGTTAGAAAAGTGTGGGATGTTCTCTACAACTAAAACCAAAAGTATATTCAGCAGTTACCAATTTTTATCTGCACCGTCCTGCAAATAAATGCAGATCACTGTTTCTCCGAGTACTTAAGTCCAAATTAGCTCCAGAGTGCTGAAACGTGCGTAGGTGCTGTTAGTTTCACACATCAATGCTTTCAGTCATAACGCTCCACTTCTTGAAATTACTATTTAACTGAATTTAACTAAGTAGCTTGTGAATCAGTTATGATTAACGGGATTCCTTCATTTCTTTTGATTCATAAAGTAACGCAAACTACTTGACAAGTGATGTTGTTGGACCCCCTATTTGGAGTGATATCGTTAATACATATTTACGATCAAGTAAGAAGTAATTCTTTCTAATTTGGTTGCTTAGAGGAGTTTCTTTTAACAGGCTGAGAGATGTTTCGATATGCCATCTGTTTCGAGAAGTGGATCTAATAAATCATAGTCGTAGCTGGTGGTAACGTGTTGTGATAGCATTCCTGATACAGGGTCAGATAAGCTACCTTGTGAAAATTTCCAGAAAATTTACCTGTTCAATGTCTAAGATGAGTATGAGGTCTCCTTCAGGATGACAGGGGTGAAGATTTCTTTTTTAAAAATGATTGTTTACAAAAAATAAAGCATTGCTTGGGTTTCTTCCAGATAACAAATGCACACTGGTTATCATTAAAATGAGACACCATGGCGCTCAAACTCTCGTGAATTGTAAGACACATAAAAACGATGCACCACTAAGGGATCTTCTGAATGGAACGGATATCGGTGGATGTTATGCACATGTGCAGACAAACAAATGATTACAATTAAAAAAAAAACTGGATGATTTGTTAAGGGAAAGAACTTCACAAAATGAGCGAGTCAATAATACGTTGTTCATCCTATGGCCCCTACACAAGCAGTGTTCATTGGTGTCGATTGATAGTTGTTGGATGTCATCCTGAAGGACATCGTGCCAAGTTCTGTAAACCAAGAATCGCACTTTTAAGACTTATGAAATGTTTGTAAATACGTGAATGTATCACAATGCCGGCGAAATTTTTTTGGACACTGATATATTTATAGGATTTTGTTTCTACAGATTTGCAACCCAAATATTTCGACCTGTGAAATTTTTATATGAGACTGTCACTGTAGCGGAAACTGCTGTCGTAAATATTTCAATAAGAAAGGTAAGTGACCTTGACATAATGCGTTTTGGGCGCCCAGCTGAGAGATAGTCGTCTGACAACAGAAAGCCATTAGGGGGAGAAAAAAAAAAGAGGCCATTATCCTCACCATTGACAGTTCTTTGTAGAAAGCATCGTAAGTACGACACTCTCAAACTTGAAAACATGATTACTTCTTAATTTATGATATTTACTGAAATGAAATGATGGGAAACATTTCACGTCTATGGTCTTGCTAGCTGGAAGATTGTTTACTGCATTGTGAAATGCCTTATGGCTAGCGAATGACGTTTCACGCCTTGCTTTGCCTATGTTCTTTAATATCTAGTTTCTAGCTGCACTGCAGCATTGGTTAAAATAAAATTTAATAGATGTACTAATATAGTTATTTTATGCCTACAGACCAATAAAAAATTAATTTTATGATATACTTCCAAGAAAAAGAGGGAACATAAATAGACATTTCCCTTTACAGGAAATGCATAAATAATTTTTTTACAATTTGGTAACTTATCTGCTAGCGTAAGTTCTCGTGATGCATCACCCTAGTGTTAAGATGTGATATAGGTATTAAACCTGGCCATTTTTACTGTAATATTTTTTCTGCTTGAGCTTTGTCATGTTTAGATATAAGTTATTGCATTTGCTGCTGCTGTTTGCCAGGCATTATGTTACTGAATTTGACTTTGTAATACTCTGTTAAGCCAGTTTTACTAGGGATTTATTTTTCTTGTTTGCTGTACAGTGCGTTATATTAGTTGTAATACTGCAATTGCTTTGCCAATTTCCATTTTTTTGTCATTGCTGTTTGTGTTAATTGTTTTGTGCTGCTGCATTGCCTCGTCTCTTAGTTTAGCATCTGATCTCAGTAGATTTAAGTTAGCTTAAGAAGGGGTAGACTATATAAAAGAATGAGTTGCGATGAATTGGAAGAAATGCATTGAGAAGTTATACGAAAAAAGTACAGAAAGCAGGTATAGACAGGACTTTTTGGAAATAATGAAGAACGAAGGGAGATCTCCAAGAAGTAAAGAAAGTTTTGTTTGCAAAATACTGCAGTAAAACAAACCCTGTCCTTTCCTTGTGTTATCCCACTATGCGTTTGTGTACCCCTAGGTATTTGTGTTCTTCCTGTCTTTATGTGTTTATCTGATGAGAGTTACGTTGTAGAATTTTTTTTATAATATGTTATTTACTTTGTGAAGATGTTTAGACATTATTTATCTGTTCTGTTTTGTTGCTCATGTGTGAAGCTGATGTTTCGAAAGCTGTTCTGATCTTTTATGTATTTACTTATATCATAATTCCTACAAGACTGCTGTATATGCTTATTTCTATTCTTTTGTAAAGCCTGTATTACTACAAATGTTTTCTGTGTTATTATGTTCCTTAATGATGTATTTTGTACCTTTGTTATTGTATTCTTATGTTATAAAATTTTAATTGACACCAGTTCATCAAATTAAGTTACTTGTAAGTTACATTTCACTGCACACGTTTCTGTTGGTCACAGTATATGCACAATATGTGAAAAAAGTGGACTGTTACTGTTTTGACGTGTGTTAATATTTCAGCAAGGGACTGATTAACAGCATTGCTGGTTCTAAGGATAATTCCAAAAACTTAGTGAGTGCACAAGTGGTGGTTTATGGACTTGCTATACTCTCCGCAAGACTCTTCGATGGTGATCGTGGACCTGCACAGTCGCAACAGATGGCTGCTAGCCATCTCTACAAGGACTACAGGGGGTCTGCATATTTGATGGCCCACCAATCCCATTATTTCTACAAGGACTGCAGTGGTTCTGCATCTCTGGTGGCCCACCAATACCGTAATCTCTAACACGACTACAGTGGTCTGCTTTGTGATGACCTACCTACCAATATACTTCAAAACTTCGACTGACTCTGCTGTGGGTTTGCACTGTTGTGGACCATTACCTGTCTGAATGTCAAGAGTCAGGACTGTCTTTCCGTTGGAAGGACAACACTACTTCTTCAAGACTGCATGGAAATCCCCTACTTCCGTGTGTATTTTATTTTACTGCTCAGATTTTGAGAAAAACACTGCAATTTTATTGTGATAAATGATCAGGACTGTCTTTATGGACTGTGAGAAAATTTTAGCTTTTGACCAACATTGTATTAATAAGTGTGTGCATTTGATATCTTTCTTACTGTAATTATGAATTTTTTTTCAACTCTGTATTGGCCAGTGCCCAAAGCAAATTGTAAAACTTTTTGTGGGGAGCATGGGGGCTATGTAAGTAGGCTGTTTAGGTTTTTTTTTATTGGTAACGCCACCTCTGTATGAAAATCATTGGCTGTGCTGTGTGCAGTCTGTGGCTAGTTTGCATTGTTGTCTGTCATTGTAGTGTTGGGCAGTAGCATTGCGCAGTTAGAGGTGAGCCGCCAGCAGTGGTGGATGTGCGGAGAGAAATGGCGGAGTTTTGAAATTTGTAAGACTGGATGTCATGAACTGATATATATATACACTCCTGGAAATTGAAATAAGATCACAGTGAATTCATTGTCCGAGGAAGGGGAAACTTTATTGACACATTCCTGGGGTCAGATACATCACATGATCACACTGACAGAACCACAGGCACATAGGCACAGGCAACAGAGCATGCACAATGTCGGCACTAGTACAGTGTATATCCACCTTTCGCAGCAATGCGGGCTGCTATTCTCCCATGGAGACGTTCGTAGAGATGCTGGATGTAGTCCTGTGTAACGGCTTGCCATGCCATTTCCACCTGGCGCCTCAGTTGGACCAGCGTTCGTGCTGGACGTGCAGACCGCGTGAGACGACGCTTCATCCAGTCCCACACATGCTCAATGGGGGACAGATCCGAAGATCTTGCTGGTCAGGGTAGTTGACTTACACCTTCTAGAGCACGTTGGGTGGCACGGGATACATGCGGACGTGCATTGTCCTGTTGGAACAGCACGTTCCCTTGCCTGTCTAGGAATGGTAGAACGATGGGTTCGATGACGGTTTGGATGTACCGTGCACTATTCAGTGTCCCCTCGACGATCACCAGAGGTGTACGGCCAGTGTAGGAGATCGCTCCCCACACCATGATGCCGGGTGTTGGCCCTGTGTGCCTCGGTCGTATGCAGTCTTGATTGTGGCGCTCACCTGCACGGCGCCAAACACGCATACGACCATCATTGGCACCAAGGCAGAAGCGACTCTCATCGCTGAAGACGACACGTCTCCATTCGTCCCTCCATTCACGCCTGTCGCAACAGCACTGGAGGCGGGCTGCACGATGTTGGGGCGTGAGCGGAAGACGGCCTAACGGTGTGCGGGACCGTAGCCCAGCTTCATGGAGACGGTTGCGAATGGTCCTCGCCGATACCCCAGGAGCAACAGTGTCCCTAATTTGCTGGGAAGTGTCGCTGCGGTCCCCTATGGCACTACGTAGGATCCTACGGTCTTGGTGTGCATCCGTGCAGCTGGATGCTAACAGCGCGTAGCGTTGCGCAGTTGGAG
Organism: Schistocerca gregaria; assembly: GCF_023897955.1. Taxonomy (NCBI): domain Eukaryota; kingdom Metazoa; phylum Arthropoda; class Insecta; order Orthoptera; family Acrididae; genus Schistocerca; species Schistocerca gregaria. The sequence goes on along the minus strand of NC_064926.1, from coordinate 337,147,228 downwards.
GTGAGCCGCTAGCAGTGGTGGACGAGGGGAGAGAGATGGCGGAGTTTTGAAATTTGTAAGAATTGGTGTCACGAACTGATTTATATATTATGACTATTAAGGTAAATACATTGTTTGTTCTCTATTAAAATCTTTCATTTGCTAACTATGCCTATCAGTAGTTAGTGCCTTCCGTAGTTTGAATCTTTTATTTAGCTGGCGGTAGTGGCGCTCGCTGTATTGCAGTAGTTCGAGTAACGAAGATTTTTGTGTGGTAAGTGATGTGTGAAAGGTATAGGTTAATGTTATTCAGGGCCATTCATTTGTAGGTATTATTGAAAGTCAGATTGCGTTGCGCTAAAAAATATTGTGTGTCCGTTTAAGCACAGTCATGTATAATTGTTCAAAGGGGACGTTTCAAGGGGACGTTTCACCTGTATGGGGTTACGTAGCCAGATAGACGATAAACCGCTCACAGGAGGTTCAAAACAGAGCAGTAAAACCAGCACTACACGTATTTACGCTCTTCCTCACAGCAGACCTAAGTAAAGCTGCAGGCTTTTAACACGTCAAGACGCGCTTCCGCATCCTCGCACACGCTAGTGCAATATGACCAGACACGCGACACAGAGAAGAGACCAAAATCGCCACTCAATGAGTAGCAGAATAGGACATTAAGGGAAAAGCTCTCAATAGATCACAAACAACGAAAGACTAGCTTAACGGAATAAACAGTCCCTGAGAAGGAAATGGATGAATGCTGAGAACTATCTTCACAAATAAACAACATCTTAAGGAAGAAGACCGAAAGAGTGCAGAACACCAAGCCCCTGCCAAGGAAAATGTTCGAATGCTGACAATACCCTTAACAACAAGAAATCTCTTAAGGAAGAGGATCAGAGGAGGCTGGATACTATTGGGCCGCAATCGCAGTCTTTCAAAACTGCAGAGGCCATTGAAGAATATGGGAGGAATAAAGTTGTAACAAGATTTCATTTTGGGAGGATTACTGACGCGGTTGCAAAGTGGCTTTAATGCTCCTTTTGGCGGCTCTGTGCCACGAAGGTGCGGACTGCACACGTTTTCATACACCGAAAACGTTTTACGGGTTGGATATATATTCCGGTTAGAGACCCTTAGTATGCTGATTGACGCTGTAGAAAAGAGAGGAGGTGGCACTCCAGAGTCCTACAACGTCTTCAGTATAGTCTCATCTCGGCCCATCTTCCATGTGTAAGAGTTGCAGCGATGTGGCGAGTGCGTAACTCTTGTGAGATAATAAACACGTTTTTGCAGATTAGTTAATTATTCACTTTCGAGATATCCTCGGGCCATGACTTAGTTATCTGAGATACTCATTCTTCTTTTCCTCAATAACCCACCGATGCAATTGACATCACTGACTTAATACTATGGTTATATCCTATTAGAACAGACTGGCACCTTTTTTACTAATTTAGCCTTTATCCTGCTAGAGGAACTCCGTTCATTCATTCTCCTACGATCCACTATAATTACGTGTTGGATGTTACTAGTCATATTAATTTTATTTAATTGTTTGTTTTTGTATATTATTCTCGTTCTCTGCTTAATAAATTTAATAGTTCAGAATCCTTGTCTAATTCCAGTAGTTAATAGTTCCCGTTACTACTCAATGCATAATTAATGTTTATCAGGGCGCACAGCTATGGTTCCCGTGTCAGAGCCATCCTTCCTTCCGTTTCACTGTTTACATATCATTTCCATGCAACTGGAATGTAGTGGGGTGATTTCCATTTCGAGAGAGAATACTCGGTACATTTCAGAGGCATATTTGTTAGACTATACGACCCAAGTGGTGTCTTACAATTTGATGTTCATCGGTAAGAGCTAATATCATATGCAAAAGTCAGTTTTTTCCACAGCTTTCTTCTCCATAGTTTTCGAAGCAGCCAGAACAACCTAATCGAATTTCCTCCGAGAAGATAGAGTTGCAGGAGTAGGCCACAACACCCGGTCTGAATTGTGTACTATCGTGAGGGTGAATAATCTTTTGAACATGCTAGGCTTGGTAGTATCAGATCTGAATCGCTCAGATCGCACAAGAGCTGGGGGCGTTAGATGATAAGTCATGTCTTTACATTACGTCTCGATCACCAGGATGCGCAGTGGGTGCCACCTTATCAGCACACACAAAAATTGGGAGCATAACACCCTGTTTACCTTCTCTTGTTCATGTGATACATCAGTTGTTAGAACTAAATATAGTGTGTTTTTAGAACTCCACTTATTTTCAGGAAAACATTATTAACAACTTCTATTAATTCACTCCAGTGGAATTTATTATGACACTTGTATGGCCTGTAGAAAGTACCAATTCTGCTTGATGAATGTGATTTGTAATTTCATTCACACACATAAGGGATACAAGTGGACCTAAAATGGAACCCTGTGGTTGTATCCAGCCACTAAAATTTTTACTACATTCAACATTGTTTGGATTATTCAATACAACTTTTTACCTTCTCTTTGTCAGACACATTTCATACCAGTTGTTCGTAAAGTCATTAATTACATAAAAAGAAAGATTTTTTTGAGAGAGTAACATGATCCACGCAAGTACACTCCTTGGAAAACCCGCAAAAAATATCAGCTGGCTATATTTTTTAAAAAAGCTTTTAATATTTGATAAGTTTAAAAACAGGACATACCATTCTCATTAAGCAAAGCTTCTTGAATGAAAACTCTGCTGTGCTAAGTAATTTTTTTCCAAATGAAATGTGACGTTACCCTTAACTATATTACTTTTACGAATATTTTGGAATAAGGCGTCAGTAAAGAATTGGATGATAATAATTTAAGTATTTCTCGTCACTTCCGTTATAAAGCGCTTTAATAAACGCATATATTACACCGTCTAGATAACTTTTCTGTGTAGGTCATGGATTACAAATATCACAAACGATAATACTTATTAAGTTATATGAAATATTTAATATTTTGATTTTCTATCAACTGCAAAGGAGCTTTCATTTTTGAGGACTTTAATTACGCTATTATTTTCAGTAATGGATGTTTCTGCTGCGTCTGTTTGCTTTACATTTTTAAGTGATATTTTTAATATATCCTCTTGCTTCTTCAAATGAACCATTTAAACTGAAATTTGATGATGTAGACAGAAAGTGATTACCAAAAATACTTGCAGCTCGTGAAGTATCAGCTGCAGCATTATCGTTGTGTTTAATTGTGATGGAACATGCACTGACTGACCTTCCTGCTTCCCGTTTCACAACAGTCCATATGATTTTAATCTTAAGCTATGTATTGATAATTTCTGTCATAATATTCATACCTCTGGATATTTTAATGACTTCCGTTACAATATTACCAAATTTTCAGGGAATATGTGGAACGTCGGATCTTCACTCGTTCTGTTCCTTAAAATTTACTCCAGAGTCAATATTACCGTCCTAACTCCGATAAATGTACGGATTAATACGGTTTACAAAATTTCGGTATCCACACGAACGGACGACAGACTTCCGAATGGAATTTTCTGTCCTCGTCTATTCTCGTTTTAAGCGAGGGAGAAGTGGCTGTCTGTATGCTTCCGTGTGCCCCCAGATTTTCCTCATTCTAATCATCTCCACGGGAAATATGCAATAGTGACAGCAGAATTGTTGTACAGTATTCTGCAAACATTGATACTGTAAATTTACCCAACAGGGTTTTCTGACGTTAACGTCGGCTTTCTTCGTGAGATCCTATAACGTACCTCGAGCGTTACATTTTCATGTAGTCTGTGTCGTCATATTAAGATATTAGCTGTCCTTCTTCAAATGGTTCGGTGGTTGCTATTAGCTACCTGTTACAGACAACAGACGCTGGAATCTGTATCACTTGCGCCATTACGTGATTTCCTTTACAAAGGCTCTCTGTTTTTCTGGAACACTTGCGACAGAGCTACGCCTTTCATTCACCTAACTACCTACAGATTTGGTGCTTTCGTCCCATTTCAAATCACTAGTTTGTACTAATGTTAAATATTTCAACTATGTATCAGGCTCCAGAAGTTCACCATTAATCTTAAATTCTGACACAGTAAGGCTCTCTTTCTTTAGTAGTAACATCTTTTATTTACCCATTATAAATCAAATGTGATTGATGACAATTTCTTAAAGACTCAGACGTTCTGTTACACGTAGGTGTGTCGCTGCATTAGCTTGATTTTGCGGTCAAGGACACAGTGGCAGAGAGAAAAATAAACTGAGGAGGTGTTTTTTAGTAAATAAACAAAGTACATTAGAGCACGTGGCTACAGTAAAATGCCCTGAACATGTGCCTTTTCATGCAAATTTTTCCCAAAAAATGATTTATAACGCTGAACACAGTTTTATTAACTTAATCAAGAATAGGGGATGCTTAAATTACGCAGCCGAAAAAAAATTGAATAAATTTCAGATAAGGATTACTTTTTCAACTTTCATAAACTGACAAATATCTTCGCTGTAGGTAGATCAAGTGCCGTCAAGAAGTGGACGTCCGTCTGATAATTTAAAACCTGTCCATACAAGAACATGAAATACAGAGTGAGGAGCTAAGACAGGCCACTCCAGATACATCCAGAATTAACAAATATATCCAGATGCAGTTTTTGTCGAGCTGAAGCGGACAGTATGGCAAATTTCCTACCGTTCGCAAATAATTTTCATCGTTTATAATCAATGAATTAGAACATCAACTTTGTTTTTTTCCTAATGAAACTGCAGAGTCTCTTAAATTTCTTTATTTTCATCTATCATCACGAAATTGTTAGGTCCTTAGACAACTAGTTTCCGTCAGCAATGACCATCTTCAGGCCCGTTTTTAAAAACATTTCCTAATACAATATAGTCATAAATACATCATCAAGAGATAAACACAAAATGCATTCGAAGTACAGTATATACTAGGCCAAAATTTTGATGGAGTCATCTCGTTAACAGCGCTTGTGATCATTTTACGATGCCACTACTGTTCATAGAATGTGTTTATCTTTTGTTGATGCCACTATGGCTGCGTTATATTGGGACATGTTTTTAAAACAGATTTGAAGACTGTTATTGCTGGCCGAAACCGGTATTCTAGGGACCTAACGATTTTGTGACCATAGTCGGAAATAAAAAACAAATTTTCTACATTTTATGGATCACTGTTCTACTCCCGACAATGAAGCTGCTTGTGTGCACACTTTTGTTGTGACATCTGAAAGAAGCCTCTAAGAGAACTTCAACAACATAGCATGTATGGAACTTGATCAAATAGCATCAAGATATCTGCATCGCAAACCACTCTCCAGCTATCAGGTGAAGAGGTTCCACAATTGGCTGCCCTATTATATCTCATACTGAGCCTCAAGTGCTCAAAATGTTTATGTTGAGCGTTGCTACACTCTATAAAATGATTCTGGAAAAATTATACCGCACGCTGAATTTCATCTGGAGCTACCGGCACTAAAGGCCTCTTGCTTTCATTTTCGTCACAGATAAAAGGATAGAAGTGTAAAGCTGAGTGAGTGTGCAGAACTTTTTTGTTTTTGCTGAACCATCTTTTTAATGCTCACCAAATGTTCTCTTCAGACGGTCTGTGTGGATTGGAAGAAACATCCGTCCTGTTGGTAGCATACTGATTGTCTTCTGTCCCGTGGGGTGTCTTCCAGTAACAACGGCAACAGCATATCTTAGGTACTCCAGACTCTTGAGTGTATTTGGATACCCATCAATAAATACTGGACCAATGATGCGGGTCTTGTAAAACACGCACCAAACGCTGATGTAGCGAGAGCGTTGTTTTAAACCACTTCTTTGAGTCAGAGTGTATTTTCAGTTAACGATTAGTGCGAATACTGTCTTCCCCTTTCTTTGTAAACGATGTTCGTTACTTAAACAACATTTTGCTCAGATACGTCGCATTAATTTGCACTGTTCTTAGATAACATTCAGGGAACTGTAACGAAGTTTGGAAGTCACTACCAGATGCAGCGAAATGTGAATGAAATACGATGGAATGCAGTGTTCACAAAACACTACTTGGAGTAATCCCTCTCGTTCTTCCGAGATTCCTCTTAGCGACACTTGCATCGTGGATTACTGTTACTAAAATGTTAGTTCATTTCATTCATCAGTAGCTCTTCTCTTTCCTTGGCGTTTTTTATTCTCCGCACTTCCAGTCTCTAGAAGTTTTTTTATGATGTTTGCAAAGACAGGCTGTGAGTGGCTGTCACAATCTGGATACTCTTCACCATACAACCTTACCGCTGCTCTAGCAGTTGGTGATATTCGCAATGGACGATATTCATTTTCTCAATTGTCGTATACACTGTGAATGTCTGAACAGCTTTACGAGCAAGTTAACTGACACCTACAATAGCACAACACAGACTGACGCGTTTCAAGCGCACAAGTAACCAGAAGAACAATACCCAAGTTACGTCGTTGCTTACATAAGTAAGGAATGAGGAGGTTCTGCGCATAATCTGAGAGGAAAGGGATATGTGGAAAACACTGATAAGGAGAAGGGACAGGATGATAGGATCTCAGTTAAGACATCAAGGAATGACTTCCATGATACTAGAGGGAGCTGTAGAGGGCAAAAACTGCAGAGGAAGACAGAGATTGGAATACGTCAAGCAAATAATTGAGGAAGTAGGTTGCAAGTGCTACTCTGAGATGAAGAGGTTAGCACAGGAGAGGAATTCGTGGCGGGTCGCATCAAACCAGTCATAATACTGATGACAAAAGGAAGACGTTTGTGGAACCTCTTCTACTGACGATAGTAGTTTGAGGCGCTGTTATCTTAATACTATTTGATCAGCTCCTGTACAAGTTATGCCATTCAAGTTCTCTTAGAAGCTTCTTTCAAATGCCAAAGAGAAAAGTACGTAGTTACACCAGAAAAGATATTGGTGTCGTAATTCGGTGATTAAAATAGATAAAAATTACTTGCAAACTTCAGGAAATTGACCATATTAGGCGTTACAGCATCTACGTCAGTACTCATCAAGCCTGTGGTGGAGGACTCTTCCGGCACCCCTAACTGAACGCCCCCTCCCCCTTTTCCTGTCCAAATTGGTGAAAACTGGATCTGGATATATTCATTCAATCTGGATATGTCTGGGGACCCTGTCTCAGCTTCCCCACTCTGTATAATTATCATTAATCACGTAATCTGGTAAACAGGAAGTAATTTCAGTGCATTTGCAGCACTACTGACATTTTGAGCTGTAGAGACATGGAAAGAAATTGAAAAAAGAAATCCAGCTTATTGCTTATGCACTGAAGACAGATTTCGCAGTACACTATTTTTTCAAATTAAATACAGACTCGGAAATGAATATACAAGCTAAATTTTAACATGGAATTCGCGAAATGACTGGAGAAAGAAACTAAAATCATGATATTTTACTTCCTTACTACAGAGAATAAGTAAGAAAACAACAACAAACGGAAGATTACACTTGTCCTACCATGGATCACACAATAAACAGGGCCATTATATATACAAAATTGAACAAAGAAAAATTCTAGGCGCTTCAGCAATCCTGAACACATTTAAATCAACTGGAATGTGATGTAGGCTCTACGTCTACTGTACGGATGAATGAGTGAAGAATAGATAGTGCATCACATGCATAGACCACGATATATATCTCTCAACAAAGGAAGTTAAGTTTGAACACAAGTGAAGGCACATTTAAACAGGGGGGCTACATGAGCAAGCCGCCACCTTACCGTAATAATCGCAGTACGTTACATGAAAACGGCCCTCAGAAAGTAACCTCAGTGGAAATACCCAGCAACCATAAGCAGCTGCCACCCCAGTCATCCATACGAAAATGGAGAGAGGAATCAACAGAACACCATCGGAAGCAGAACCCCCGCCATTCCACGGGAATCGCAAACACGCTATACAGTCAGTGCAGAGCTTTGATTGGTCATTCTACACTGTCTTCAAAGTATGGGCTAAAAGTCATGCCTTCACTCGACTAGTAGATGACTGTAATACAAGAAGCAATCAGTAATCTGACAGAGTACATCATTGCGACGACCTAGCAGCTCAGAATTCGCGTAAGAAGATGTAACTTGCCAGTCGACATTTTAAAGTACGACTCACAGCGCGAAATCTAGAGCATAGGGTTGAGAATACCCACAATAGATTGTACTCCATATGAACTGATAGCATATAGACAAAGACGTAATTATTGGAACAGGAACAGTAGAATCACGTCGTCAAATCATTCCAAAGAACAAGAAATGATAGGTAAAATAAAGGTAAACTTGTCCAGAAGTTATGCGTAAACAACTCAAAAAACTTCTACGAGGAATCATCAGCCCACATCGTAACACAAGTTTTATGATTTCACAGGAAAAAATGCTCAGTTTTATGGTTCCGTAGGAACTGAAACGCCCACTGCATTGTTATTCTCAGACAGCAAGTTCTGTAAGTGGCTGTACATCGGTATTCGCGGCTGCCTCTTGTGCACTGTTCCGTCTCTGCCCCTCTCTCTCTCTCTCTCTCTGTCGTGTGTGAGTGTGTGTGTGTTTGTGTGTGTGTGTGTGCACGCGGGTGCATGTATTTGTGTGAGCCCGTCTGGACTCCACCCATTCTCCGAGTGGCGCTTGAGCTGTGTACACGTGTGTACCGAACGTGTTTCTGCCAGGGTAGCGGCGGGGAATACGCACCTAGCAAGGAAGAACCCTTCCTCCAGTCCGTCGCGCAGAAAGAGTCGCTTAAGTAACGACATTTCGTGTTTCCGTACAGCTGTTGAAATTCATAATTTCCATTTACGTGCCACGCTAAACAAATACCACAAGACCTTTTTTCATTACAGCCTGCCTGTTAACGAACCGCAAATGGGAGCCAACGCCCGCAGCACTCTGGCGTTTTGCATACTGGATTCCAAAATATTCATATCTGTCACTATAACGCGCGGTGACTCTGACTTAGGCAATGGAGTCACTTATTATTATTCAGTTAATCAACAAGTAGAAGATAGTCTGAAATTATGGGAATATAATGTAGAATTTTTCTATGTAATTTAGAGAAAAAACTGACAGCAACCAATTATATTTGAAGTCACTTGAGCACTCACTGCGTCAAACGAAAATAGCGATAGTCTTAATTTAGGTGTTAATTCCGAAGTGGAAACAGATACAGAAGCAGCATCGGAATCTATCTACATATACGGGGAAATGTTAAAGCAGGACACGAACAATGACACCTACATGATATACAGGATATATCAGACACGTCTTGCCAGTGCATATTTTAGGCATGTCGTGCATTTTCGGATCAAATGTATGTTAGGTGACCCAAGCTGGACGAATTAATTGGCGAACCTTACATAGCTTGGGAACTGGAGGAACAGATATTAGCATCAGCAACTGAAATGACATGATGACCAAAAGTTTGCACACTTAAATTAAGATCTCAAAACGTAAACTTCCTTGTTTCGAAAGTTTATATGTAGTAGCAATTCGGTTTCAGAAGTTCCGCCTTATGCAAGACACCTTTTTTTCTGTTTTGTTTCACCATACATGTTCCAGCAGACTTATGCTATCGTCAGTGGGTTTAATTTTTATTTTTAACTGTAAAATTGTTGTTACATATTTGTGTTGTTTATAACAGTATATAAAAGTTCAATTTATAGCTTAATTTGCGAAAAGTTGATGTGTGCATTAGTTAACATAACTTTCATGATGTTGTCCATTTATTTTGCTAGCTATCCTACTACACAATATACAATGTGTTGTCTGCAAACAGCGAAACGTAATTTATTTTTCTGTTGTTATGCATTTACGAACGGAAATGAGTCTGTGTCACGTTTTTTTATGCGTAACTTACAGTTTTGAAGTTGTGGTGTGTTCTCCTGCGTTGTCGGCGAAGTAAAGACGCTCACTTCGTGAATTATGGTCGCCTGGCACTGTACTTTTTCTCTCCATCACCCCATAACTCACAAAGAAGCCAGCTTCAGATATTTACTTCACAGGCTGAACAAAATACCCACGAACAAACATAATTACACACAAGAACTTAACACAATAAAACAAATTACACAGGAGAATGGATATAATGCAAAGGGTGTAGACAAAATAAACCACAAAATACAAAAACAAACAACACATAACCGTGTAAAACACACACACACACACACACAAACAAACAAACAAATACAACCAACACACAAGAAATCAGCAGACAGTAAGCAACAAATGTCAGATAACGACTTACAACAACAAATTCACACAGGGTGGGTAATATACTAAAGAAAAAGGACTCAACATCCCATACAGAACCAACAACACAATACGAAGCAGGCGTGGAAGAAATACCACCAACAACGACAAATACAGCCAGTCTGGTATATACCAACTTACTTGCAACTGTTGCCAATGTGCATATGTGGACCAAACATATAGAAATTTCATAACCAGGTATTCAGAACACCTCAGAGTACTCAATATTTGCAGACCACTTGGTAGCACACAATCACCATCCAACAAACATTGAAACTGACTTACACATCCTAAAAACTAGTAGCTGCCTATGCCAAAAATTAACTATAGAAGAAGACTGTCATATCCATAAATCAGTAGCCCAAGGAAAGAAAGTACTCAATGAATACACATCACTGTGCAACTAAATCCTCTTTGCCACAATCGAAGAGCAATACAAATAACATCCACACCGAAAGTGCTCATGGGAAGAGAAAAAATAAATAAATAAAAATAAAAATAACAATATTTCTACCTCTCCCTTCCTCTCTCTCTCTCTCTCTCTCTGTCTATCTCTCTGTCTCTCTCTCTGCCTCTCTCTCTCTGTCTCTCTCTCTGCCTCTGTCTCTATCTATCTCTATCTACCTCTCTCTATCTCTCTCTCTCTATCTATCTATCTTTCTCCCTATCTCTATGTCCATCTCTCTCTCAAAAATGTTCAAATGTGTGTGAAATCTTCTGGGACTTAACTGCTAAGGTCATCAGTTCCTAAGCATACACACTACTTAACCTAAACTATCCTAAGGAGAAACACACACACACATGATTGAGGGAGGACTCGAACCTCCGCCGGGACCAGCCGCACAGTCCATGACTGCAGAGCCTTAGACCATCTCTCTCTCTCTCTCTCTCTCTCTCTCTCTCTCTCCATCCGTCTCTCTTTCACTGTCTATATATATATCTCTCTCTCCCTCTCTCTCTCTGTCTCTGGTCTCTGTCTCTCTCTCTCTCTCTCTCTGCCCCAGTACTCAACACACACATGCAAACACACACCAACCATACACCACTGACGCAAAATACAATTCAAACTTCCGCGCCTCATCCAGCCAAACACGCTACGAAACCAATGAACACCACACAGCCACAACAATACGTAGTGGTAGCGAAAACTTCGCCTATGTTTTGAGAAATCGAAAAAGGACAGTACCAAGCGAACTAGGTCACGAAGTAAACCTATTTAAAGTAGAACGCACCAAAACTTCTGAACTGTAAGTTACACACAACAAACGTGATATAGAGTCATTTACGTTCGTAAATGCATAACAAACTGAAAAAATAAATTACGTTTTGCTGTTTGCAGATGACAAGTTGTATATTGTGTAGCAGAATAGCTAACAAAATAAATGGACAATAACATCCTGTAAGGTATGTTAACTAGTGCATACATCCACTTTTCGCCAATTAAGCTATGAGTGGAACTTTGACATAATGTTATAAACAGCACAAATGTTAATATGTAACAACAATTTTACAGCTAAAAATAAAAAATTAAACCCACTGGCGACAGCACAAATGTGCTGAATAATGTATGGATAAAACAAATCAGAAAAAAGGTGCCTTGCGTAAGGCGGAACTTCTTATCCCACTTTGGTAGCAAGCACGGGCACAAAAAGAAGAACTGTGCCACAAGACGATCAATTCGGTTTCATCTGAGTAATCTTCCGGATGGTGAGATGTTACATAGTTTTCATGTTCCAGTCGGTTGCGAAATTAAAACCACTGTGAAAAGGCCATGTTGCACAGTCTCTAGTACGTCCGTCGATCGCATCACGTCGCACTATTCAGTTATGAATGCACAGTGAGCAGATAAAAATGCCTAGAACAAGTCTCCCTCCAAGAATGAACTGCCTCCTGTCATTCGATGCCTTCATGCTTAGGATTTCCGTCTGACTTAATGCAGTCCACAGAACATAAAATAAACATCGTGCGTAAGCAAGCTCTAACAAAGCCACTGCAGCAGCGTTTTAGATGAGAGGTGTTTGATCACCAACCACACAACCTGGATTTGGCTCCCTCGGATTTTCATCTCTTTGGTCACATGAGGATATCGCTATGAGGACAGCTTTTGGCACAGACAACAAGCTGCAGATCAGAGTTAAGAATTGGCGGAGACCACAGGCGACTTCCTTCTATGTCGACAGATAGGAAAGTTTGTTCAATGCTATGACAAATGTCTAAGCCGGAGCAGCGACTAAGCAGAGAAATAGCTGGAAATTGTACTTAAATGTTGCAACTAAAACATTTCTGATTTCCTCTATCCATTTCGCGAGCAATGGGACCGTGAAAAAAAAATATCCCTGTTAAACAATGCCCCTGCAGCGATTCATATTCTCATCTCGCCCAGTAACGTTTAGGTGGTCAGTGAGGTGTGATGGAATGTCTTGGAATGGGAGGAATTGTGTTTGAAAGGCAAGTAGCCAGTTTCAAGTCAATTTCGTTGACAGAGCTTTGGTTTATCACAAATAAATCGAAAACATACAACAAAAAAGAAAAGTTTATCAGCTCATAAGCACCATAGATATCCAATATGGGAAAAAGATATCATCAGAATTACACCGAATAGGGCGGAAGATTCTACGATGTACAGTTTCTCATTCCCTGACTGATCACTAGCATCCTAGGTTTAATGCAGAACTTTCTTGCCGTACCTTGGTATTAAAGGCACGTGATGCTTCTCGTTATGATCTCTCAAGTTGATCTCGTAGTCCACCTTTTGCAGGTTTACAGCAGTACATTTTCCTTGTACACCAGTATCTCTTTTATTTTCATTCAAGAGATACTTACAGAGAAAACAAAACATAATATGTACGATAAATAGTCTACTCATATTGTCTTCTCAATATTGGTTGATATTCGGGTACAGGATAGCCGAGGATCCCTTATCATTTCTGAGAAGGAACACTACGGACAAAAACCCACCCATGCCCGAGGGACGACTCGAATCTCCGCCGGGACCAGCCGAAACGTTTACAATATGAAATAATATGAACAGAACATGGAAGAAGACACCGCAATTCAGGGAAATCACTGACTTTCTACATGATAGCCCTCCATATCCCAGTAGAGTTGCCATATCTTCTCTGTGCATCTGAGCACACGCTTGAATCATGGTTGGGGTAATTTTACGCGCCGCTCTCAAAATTCAGCCACACAGATGCTTCAACCCTCTAAAGTTCACTTTGTACACCTGACTCTCGGTATTACCGCTGCGGCGTTACCTCAAGCGAGCCTCGTCCAATCCACGGTCTTTGGGGAACATCTCATTGACGCGACGCTGTATAAACTCCATCGAATCCAGAACGTTGTATGTAAATACATGGAGCTGCAGGAAACGCTAAAACATGTCCAGGCACTATGTTCACGTAATTGTTGCGTCAATGGAGAAGAATGGACAGTAAATGCTCTGTCGTGTGAGGCCCAGACGCACATTTACATTTGAAGTGTTATGGTTCTAATTCCACGGCGATGTGTGGTTGTTCCTGAGATCATATACGGCTGCTGTGGCGATTGACAAGGTCACAGGTATGAAAGGTAGCCTAATCGCTGAGCAGAAGGTGTGCCAATAAATGTAAGATGTTTACTTCCCCAATTAAGTCACGGCACATGGTCACTCACGCAGCATCGTCCTCAGGTTGAAGATGACGGCGCCCCTGGGTGGGCGAAGGTTTGTCACACACGGGATTTGGGGAGTCCGTGTTCCCGGCTGCGATGACGTGCCGACGCTTTTCGACTCTGTTCGATAGCCAGTCGTACGGTCTTCAGAGTTGGCTGCGACGTCGACTGCCTCTGAGAATGTTTCTGAACACAGATGCCTCGTTTCACTAGAAATTGTTGACAGAACCTCTCATTTTTAGTTGCGTTGGATCTTCTGTATAATAATGCTGACGAAACCGTTCTTTTCATCGCCACTGGCAGTCAGTTGAGTCTCCAACTTACGACGTCGAATCATGGTTCTCTGGTCAGTATATTTCTGGTCACCTGCAATAAAGGGACACATATTAGCGTTATCTCAGAAACGGTTATGGACTTTACCGGCACTTCTCGGGCCTTATTGAGAGAATAAATGTCGATATATTCTATGCATTCACTTCTGAGCAGCGCGAAAAACGTTATTTTTTTAAATCATCTTCAATTCCACCAGATCTATACAATTTATTCTTTGATGTTGTTCTTTATCATCTGCTTCGTTGGTCTCAAGATCTTACTGTACTTCTTTATAATCTGTTATGCAATCAGATATTTATATTACATTTAGATTGACGGTGACTTTCTTCTATTCTAAGATGTTTCATCAGCTTGTATAGTGTTTCTTAAACTGTAAGGTTACCTCGTGGGTTCTTATTTGACATAAATCATAAGTGTAGTGATATTCATAAATATGAAAGTAACATACAAGTTCGAAAGCATGAAACTTAAGGTTTTCAGAATCGTTGCACACATATAATTCAACAAGGAGTGTAAGCAGTTGGGTCTGCTTCTTAACTATATTAATATTAAATTAGGATACAGAAGTCACTGTACAAATGTTGTGAAGCGAGAAACAGAAGCAGTATTGTTAAATACAGAAACAGTCATTATACAAGAAGAATGACATTCTAAATTATTGTGTACAACCTCCTAAACAATGGCAAGGAGAGGCTGGTTGCAGAGTGTTGGAGCAACTGTCATCGTAGGAAAGCTGGATAGGACCGTAAATGATTAGCAGACAAATTAACACAATAAACAGAAGACTTACCTAACGTGTATTTTTACAAGCGTAAGATGACTCAGAACAAATGGTGCAACAAGAAACCGAGTCCAGCTATTACAACAGCAATAATGATGGTGATGGAACGATGACTAGGTAGCATCTGAATAGCTTCATGTATCAATGTTGCTCCAAGTGCTAGCAGGGGTGGGTCGTTGTCACTGGCTGTCCTCTATCATGGCAGCAGAGGGCGCTTATAGTAACGAGCCACTAAAACGTGGCTCAGAAGGCGTGCTCCATTGGATCTGCTGGATCCTGCACAATCACTATCAGTGTCTCACGGAAACTTGCAATTCTGTCACTATGACTCCCGTGGGGTGATATTGATAGATTATACCATATAAACAGACAACATTTGGGTATACATTTACAAACAGCACACAGCATGAACCCTAACATATGGAACCTCGCTTGGAAGAAATTTCATGTCACGCTTTGTAAGGGATACCTTAGATCTGTAACAAAAACAGTACAAAGTGAACAATATCAAATCTAAACACCATCAGACTAAAAAAAGAATGGAATAACATTAAAATCACATGCATTCTACAGGAGTGTTACAGCTATTAAACAAAAGTTGAAATTTAATGCAAAGGGAAACCTGTCAGACAACATACTGTCATAGCTGCTAGTAGCAATGAAGAATGCAAAAAACTATAAAACTGAACAGTAATGGAAAAGCTGTCATCAGTTTTAAACTAAACGATGTCCTTGAAAAGAAAGTAGTGAGATACAAAGATAACTGTAGACGTGTAGCAAATGATTCCAAAAGAGTAAGCAGCATAAACAAAAAAATACAGAATATAAGGGAATAATCCTAAAATCAGGTGAAAGACACAAAATTGTCGTTAAGGAAGGAAGCGAATCAACGCGAAAGCTCTTGAATTCTCAACAAGTATCCAATAAAAAATTCCATGACAAAATGGAAGGGTAGTTGAAGAATAAACATTACTTACTAACAAAATTAGAAAATAAGTACATCACCTGCACGTATTCTGAAGACCCCATATTAAAATCCCAACCTAAAGTACACTAGGAAGGATGTCCTATGAGAAATGTAGTAGAGAATATGAAAAGCCTTGCATACAAACTGTCTCAAAAACTCAATCAGTTCCTGAAAAGTATTTCAAATAACAAACAAAATATACTGTAAAAAACAATACCACACTAGCCATTGAAATAAAAGAAATAAATCTTACAAACGGTGCCCATTTTATATCACTAGACACTAGAAACTTATATTCCAATATTGCTGTTATAGAACCCATTGCATTAATAAACAGCAACTTATTAAAGCACAAAATAGTTCACTAACTGAGATTATTGAATGAATAGAGTTACAGGAAGGAATGTTCTCATCTGCAGTTACTTTTCTTTCGTTGGTAATGTTTATCAGAAACCAGATGGACCATAAATGGCCTCACGCATATCTGACACAGTCGCAGACATATTCATAAACTATGCAGAACATAAAATATTCATCAGCCTGGATCCCTGCTTAAAGTGTCAAATATACTACAAAACATATGTAGATGATACTTTAATTTTACTCAGAGGTGACACCTATGACATCGTTATTATAAATCTGTTTAATGTATACAAGAACATAAATTTCATAGCCAAATACCAAAAAAATTGTAACATTACTTTTCTAGGTTTGTGCATAGAAAATCAAATAAACAGGCACAAATTCAATATATACAGAAGACAGACGACTTCTGACAACATCATCCCTGCCACATCATGTCACACAGAGATTCACGAGAAAGCTGCATACAAAATAAGCGTACAGAGCGAACACCATCCGAATTAAACATCATTAATCAAAAGAATGTCTAATGACTTCAGCAACTCAGTGGTGGACAGAATGCAGAAAATAATAACAAAAAAGAAAGAAATTCGTGGTTCTGTAGAAGGAACCAATAAAACAATCAAATGTATACCCAACGTACCTCAGCCAAAAACGTACCTCGCAAAAAACAATGAACCTACTAAAGTCACATAAAGTGAAGTAGCCTTCTCCACAAATAACAGACTACAGCAGAAATTAGTCCACACAATAATCAATAAAAATGTTAAATCCTCAGACTCTAGAATTTACAAAATCAAATGTAAATCTCGCTCGTCCTATTACGTAAGACAGACTGGCAGCAATTTTAATATCAGATTCACTGAGTAAGTCAACTGTTACACACATAATCAATCTGCAAAATCAGCAATAGCAACAGACATAAAAAGAAACAGTGGACACCCATTGGAAAACACAGATGAGGATCACGTACAATGGATTTAATGGTAGAGCTTGAAATTTATGTACACCACAAAGGCAAGAACAAAAAATTCTCGGTAAACCAGACAGTGAATCATTTAAGATATATATTAATAATCCAAAAGTCTGTAACACCTTTGACTGTGTACAAACTCTTAGTGAAACGGTAGTGTCAAAAATGCCTCTGAACACTATGGGACTTAACTGCTGAGGTTATCAGTCCCCTAGAACTTAGAACTACTTAAACCTAACGAAAGTAAGGACGTCACACACATCCATTCCCGAGACAAGATTCGAACCTGCGACCGTAGCGATCGCGCGGTTCCAGACTGTAGCGGCCACCCCGGCCGGCAGCGCTAGTGTCGTAATATTTTTGTAGCATGTTTTGGCTACACAAACGAACACTGTAAATGATTATTTACTTGCGTGTGACATTCTGTGTTACTGAGAAGGGACAATAGCTGTACATACACACACAGATGACTTTTCTAACACTTGCATCTAAATACCCTCCAATATTCATTTTGTCTGACTCTCAGATTGAGTGCTACCTCAAAAATACATCTACAATCCAAGGAGGAGGAAAATCACATATGTGAACATCACCAAAAATATTCATTTAAAAGAAAGTACTTGAATAAATTCTCGAATCACCTTATGCTGATAAGGGATTTGATTTATATCGACAGGGTGTGTAAGTCACGATGATGACGACTTCAACATACGTAAACAGGAAGAAACAACTCTCAATCCTTTTAGGGAACAATAAACTCTACAAGAATTTATATGTTTTGTTTGGTCGTTAATATTGGAGACGTAAGTAGCCGAGCATGTTAAGCTACTTTCAGAAGCGTGAAGTATGTAGATGCACCTTTTTTTCCTTCTGACGTAATTATTATGATGGTGCAAAACGTCATTATTGAATGATTCATTTCGTATTTTCATAATATTTATTCTGCAAAAAGGAAGAGAAAAGTTTTCTTAATGAGATTGAAAAAAAGATACAGAAGAACTATCAATCAAAGCAGTACAGTCATTTTATTTATATTTTATCTACATGTATGGCAACAAGTATAACGTGTAACCTATGAAGCACTTTATGAATCAGGATAATCCTTATTCTAGAAACAGGGAAACAAATATTTTGGCATACGCCCTTGCTATGAACGCCGAATCTATGGAAGTGCATGGCTTTTTCAGTGTGTTTATTGCAAAACATATGTGGCTTACATTCATAATTGTCTCTCGGCCATCACACAATTTCGTGGCGTTGTTAGAACTTCGTGGGAAAAGAAATAAAAAATGAGAACTAGAAGATAAATTCGACCCACAGACCTCTCTCTGATGAAACTACTCGTTTGGATGCGAAATCCTTAGCGACCATTCGAAGTACCGGGTGATCAAAAAGTCAGTATAAATTTGAAAACTGAATAAATCACGGAATAACGTAGATAGAGATGTACAAATGTACACACATGCTTGGAGTGAGATGGGGTTTTATTAGAACCAAAAAATACGAACGTATGGCGCTTCATCTGATTAGAACAGCAATAATTAGCATTACAAAGTGAGACAAATTAAAGATGATGTTCTTTACAGGAAATGCTCAATATGTCCACCAATATTCCTCAACAATAGCTGTAGTCGAGGAATAATGCTGTGAACAGCACTGTAAAGCATGTCCGGAGTTATGGTGAGGCATTGGCATCCCTAGAGATGTCGGTCGATCACGGTACACTTGCGACTTCAGGTAACCCCAAAGCCAATAATCGCACGGACTGAGATCTAGGGACCTGGGAGGCCAAGCATGGTGAAAGTGACGGCTGCGCACACGATCATCACCAAACGAAGCGCGCAAGAGATTTTTCACGCGTCTAGCAATATGGGGAGTTTTTTTCCGATACTAATAAAACCCCATGTCATCCCAAGCATGTGTGTCAATTTTTACCTCTCTATCTACATTATATCGTGTTTTACTAAGTTTTCAAATTTATACTGACTTTTTGATCACCCGGTATGTACGCAAGTGTAAAATGTTCATACTCGATTTTGTCGAAAACGCTCCAGAGTTGCATCTTGCTCTTTACAACGGCTGTACTCGTAGTCGTACCCTACGCAGCCTGTCAAAAAAATGGTTCAAATGGCTCTGAGCACTATGGGACTCAACTGCTGTGCTCATTAGTCCCCTAGAACTTGGAACTACTTAAACCTAACTAACCTAAGGACATCACACACACCCATGCCCGAGGCAGGATTCGAACCTGCGACAGTAGCAGCAGCGCGGCTCCGGACTGGAGCGCCTAGAACCGCACGGCCACCGCGGCCGCAGTATGGATCAAATCGGTGAGGGGAGTTCGTACCGTACCCTCACAAGAATGAAAAAGGAAGTGACTGGCGCCATTTTTCATTATTTAAATCAATTTATGCATGGCTATAGCGGTCAGAATTAAACTAATGACCTTATTTCAGTGATATTGTGGATGACTTTGAGTACCATCGTGACGTTCAGTAACTGCAGACGAACTATGACGATGCCTGGCGTTCCGTACCGTTCCGTTGGCGTCCAGTGCGCATCGACCTTTAGGGGTATCCACTTTAAGGGCGACAGCCTCGAGTTGGCAGTAATTCCGCGCCCTTGTCTCGGCAGAGAGAGAGTGGTGCGCGGCGCGTGCTGGAAAGCGCCCCCGGCGAGGCGCGGTGCTGCGAGGCGCACCTGCACATGTTCATTTGTGGGGCGGCGCAACTGTAGAGCCCTCGAGCCGACAGCGGCGGTTCCAGCGGCGCCCCTGACGTCGAGAGCACAGCCGGGCGCGCCGGCTGTCGGCTGCAGAGCCTCGGGGCGCCGGCACTCAGCAACAGGTACCGCTCACCGGGTGCTCAGTCGCCCCAGTCTCCGCGGCAACTAATGCGTTCCGCTGCGGCACCGACATGTATGACTCGAGTTGCCACCGTACTTTCCCTTGCAGTCGACAACCGTTCCGCTACATTTCTGCGACACCGTGGAGGTGGCATGCAACAGACGTCCTGCTAGCATGCAATATATTACTGGCTTCGTTAGTAGAGCTTTAAGCATTTCATTGCAACTGAACAACGTAGAAAGAAGTACGCAGTATTCATTCGGTACCCGAACAAATTACAGTCCTCTTTTTTTTGTATTTGTAGTAATCCACAGTCTCCAGATGAAGAGCAAAGTTCAGAATACGATCTTAAAAGGGGACACTACTTTTTACTTGTAACTGTGAGTGAGTACCAGATCACCTCATTCATATGATACGGAGGTTATACCTTGACCAAGAAGCAACGGTGAGAACTATGTATGGAACAAGGAAATGGATAAAGATTCAGAAAGGGGTCCGGCAAGGATCTATACTGTCACCGTACTCATTCAATCTGTATGCAGAACATGTTGTGCGAGGCTAGATGAAGGACAAATACGAATTAAAATAGCTGGAATAAATGTAAACAACCTCAGGTACGCGGATGATACGGTCCTGTTGACAGAAAGGGAAGAAGGTGACAAATGAAAGTGAAAAGGGCGGTCTTAGGCTGAATGTGAAGAAAACGAAAATTTTGGCAACTACACCTACCAATTCGTGGGATATTGCAGTAGGAACCATGGAGGTAGTGACCACATTCAGTTATCTCGGTTCCCAGATCTCTGTTGATGGCGACTGCAGCCATGAGATCCGGAATTGCCTGTTGCTCGGTAGACAGGCGATGTCAAACCTTGACATGGTTATAAGGTCCAGAGATATAACACTAGCAACAAAGATTCGTATTTTGAGGACTATGGTCTTTCCTGTTGTGATGTATGGATGTGAGACCTGGACCATTAGAAAGGCTGAACGGCGAAGTATTGACTCCTTCGAATTGTGGTGTTGGAGGAAACTTCTTAGAGTTCCATGGACTGCAAAGAGAACCAACAGATCAATATTGGAGCAAATAAAACCAGATTTCTCCCTGGAAGGTCTAACGTTAAAAAAAAAGAAGATCTACTTTGGACACACAATGCGAAGGCATGCCTCGCTGGAAAAAAAACATTAATTCTGGGGAAGACTGAAGGAACTAGAAGAAAAGGACGTCAGAGGATGAGATGGATCGATGACATCACAGAAGCAATGTGTTCCAACCTGGAAGGTCTAAGGGAGAAAGTGCAAGACAGGAAAAAGTGGCGTGATTTGGTTCATGGGGTCACTAACAGTCAGAACAGACTAAATGAATAGAGAGAGAGAGAAATGAGTGATTTGAAAATGGAATGAAATGTAGATGTTACAAATGCGCTTCACAACGATGCGTAGACGAAATTACTTAATCACGCAGTTAAAATAAACATCGCCTTACAGCCAACTACAGACCATATATACGTTTAATAAAAAAAGTACAAGATGTCCATTGTGTAGGCGTAAGCTGTCGCTAGCACACCTGTCGGCAAAGATGAAGCAAGAAGATCGATAGAAGGCGCTGAATCAAGTGCACCTATTAGGAAAAAGGCCATAGACAGACTCGCAAGGAACATGCCGCCAACGCCGTCGCGTCTGTAAGTAGTCTATTTCAAATGGTTCAAATGGCTCTGAGCACTATGGAACTTAACATCTGTGGTCATCAGTCCCCTAGCACTTAGAACTAGTTAAACCTAACTAACCTAAGGACATCACACACATCCATACCCGAGGCAGGATTCGAACCTGACCGTAGCGGTCACGCGGTTCCAGACTGAAGCTCCTTTAACCGCACGGCCACAACGACCGGCTAAGTAGTCTATTTAGTTCGCCTCGGCGGACCAGAGGGCTCAGTCTCTCAGTCAGTAGCTCAGTCACTAACCTAGTTGGCGTCCGTCAGTTCAGATCACCAGCTACAAGAGTGTATAGCGACCGGAGTAGTATTTAGAGTGGGACTTATGCTTCACCATCAGTGAGGCTAACTTGGACTAATATTGAGGACCTTCTGCCACAACACATGGGCGCTGTTAAAGTTAAATAGCAGCTCTTTGTTTAAGTACATAAAGAACCCTGTTACTCCATGTGTGCAGTTGGGTTATAGAAAGATGTTACGAGCCACAAAACATCCTTTCGCTTGATTGCTGTGGTACAAGACTCTACATCCATAATTAAAGTTCCAGTTTTAAAACGCTGTAGAAAGAAAACCGCTTCTCAGAGTAACAACAAATTTGAACAGTATATTATTGACACGAAGGGGAACGAGATAGCAAAAAACGCGCCTTGACGTAAATGGGACCGCCTACATATGACAGAAGAATCGCCGCACGACGGCTATGGTGTGAACGCACTTTACACCATCCGTACTATTCAATGTGCACTTTAAACCATCCGTATTATCCAATGTGCATGAGTGCACAAGTTCTGCAGTCAACAGGTGTGGCACTGTTAGTTATGTAAGCCTATCCACCACGGAAAGGTCGTCCCACATGAGCCGGGAAGAACAGGTTTTTAACTGTCCTGAGGAGAAAAACAACACAGAAAGCAAAATTTCTTAGGTTTCTAATTAAGAGAGAGAAGCAAGACATAATATGCTGTCCACCGATTTCTGCCTCAAGGTGAATTCGAGAAACAGAATGTTCCGCAACAGATCGGATTGTCTCGGGTGTCACGTTCAGAATGCGTTGTGCAGTGCTTATCTTCAGTTCAGCTACGTTCAACTGGAGCAATGAGCACAACATATTTCAGATAACTTCACAGCCAGAAGTCACACAGATTAACATCAGCTGATCTGGAATGCGAGGCTGTCGAGAAATAAAGACTCATAATTCTGTAGCAACCACCTCACTGACTGTGCAATGCGGAGAGAAGCGCCATCTTGCATGAAAGTAATCCTACCGACACATCCACGCTGCTGAAGGAATGGAGTGACGTTGGTGCGCAAAAGACTCTCATAGAGTTTGCAAGTGACGGTACGGGAACAGGAACCGCGCGACTCATCTCTTCGAAAATATATGGCCGTACGATAAACGACGACGCAAACTCGCACCACACGGTCACTTTTCAAGATTTCAGTGATACCGGTTGATGTGCGTTTGGATTTTCCATTGTCCATATTCTGCAGTTCTGCGTATCAACATGTCCTTGGAAATGTGCTTCGTCTGTCCATAGACTGTGACATATCCATTCATTATCCACTTCCATGCAAGCAAGAAATTCCAGAGTGTTTTCATCTGCTCGGGAGCAACTTCTGGACATGAGTAAGTTTATATGGATTGCACTTCAGGGTATTCCCTTTTGTAATTGTATGCATCGTAATCGCAGGGCTCGCATATACACTCCTGGAAATTGAAATAAGAACACCGTGAATTCATTGTCCCAGGAAGGGGAAACTTTATTGACACATTCCTGGGGTCAGATACATCACATGATCACACTGACAGAACCACAGGCACATAGACACAGGCAACAGAGCATGCACAATGTCGGCACTAGTACAGTGTATATCCACCTTTCGCAGCAATCCAGGCTGCTATTCTCCAATGGAGACGATCGTAGAGATGCTGGATGTAGTCCTGTGGAACGGCTTGCCATGCCATTTCCACCTGGCGCCTCAGTTGGACCAGCGTTCGTGCTGGACGTGCAGACCGCGTGAGACGAAGCTTCATCCAGTCCCACACATGATCAATGGGGGACAGATCCGGAGATCTTGCTGGCCAGGGTAGTTGACTTACACCTTCTAGAGCACGTTGGGTGGCACGGGATACATGCGGACGTACATTGTCCTGTTGGAACAGCAAGTTCCCTTGCCGGTCTAGGA
This sequence comes from Schistocerca gregaria, assembly GCF_023897955.1. Lineage (NCBI taxonomy): Eukaryota > Metazoa > Arthropoda > Insecta > Orthoptera > Acrididae > Schistocerca > Schistocerca gregaria. The sequence goes on along the minus strand of NC_064926.1, from coordinate 337,123,185 downwards.
ATGGTAGAACGATGGGTTCGATGACGGTTTGGATGTACCGTGCACTATTCAGTGTCCCCTCGACGATCACCAGAGGTGTACGGCCAGTGTAGGAGATCGCTCCCCACACCATGATGCCGGGTGTTGGCCCTGTGTGCCTCGGTCGTATGCAGTCCTGATTGTGGCGCTCACCTGCACGGCGCCAAACACGCATACGACCATCATTGGCACCAAGGCAGAAGCGACTCTCATCGCTGAAGACGACACGTCTCCATTCGTCCCTCCATTCACGCCTGTCGCGACACCACTGGAGGCGGGCTGCACGATGTTGGGGCGTGAGCGGAAGACGGCCTAACGGTGTGCGGGACCGTAGCCCAGCTTCATGGAGACGGTTGCGAATGGTCCTCGCCGATACCCCAGGAGCAACAGTGTCCCTAATTTGCTGGGAAGTGGCGGTGCGGTCCCCTACGGCACTGCGTAGGATCCTACGGTCTTGGCGTGCATCCGTGTGTCGCTGCGGTCCGGTCCCAGGTCGACGGGCACGTGCACCTTCCTCCGACCACTGGCGACAACATCCATGTACTGTGGAGACCTCACGCCCCACGCCCCACGGTACGTCCACCCGGCCTCCCGCATGCCCACTATACGCCCTCGCTCAAAGTCCGTCAACTGCACATACGGTTCACGTCCACGCTGTCGCGGCATGCTACCAGTGTTAAAGAGTGCGATGGAGCTCCGTATGCCACGGCAAACTGGCTGACACTGACGGCGGCGGTGCACAAATGCTGCGCAGCTAGCGCCATTCGACGGCCAACACCGCGATTCCTGGTGTGTCCGCTGTGCAGTGCGTGTGATCATTGCTTGTACAGCCCTCTCGCAGTGTCCGGAGCAAGTATGGCGGGTCTGACACACCGGTGTCAATGTGTTCTTTTTTCCATTTCCAGGAGTGTACATCTACATCTACATCTACATGATTACTTGGCAGAGGGTTCATAGAACCACAATCATACAATCTCTCTACCATTCCACTCCCGAACAGCGCGCGGAAAAAACGAACACCTAAACCTTTCTGTTCGAGCTCTGATTTCTCTTATTTTATTTTGATGATCATTCCTGTCTATGTAGGTTGGGCTCAACAAAACATTTTCACATTCGGAAGAGAAAGTTGGTGACTGAAATTTCATAAATAGATCGACGAAAAACGTCTTTCCTTTAATGACTTTCATCCCAACAAGATTTGTAACAAAGACCTGAATGGTAAAATCTAAACGCTTTGGCAGATCTTAACGATCGACATTTCATATAGAGGCGCATCATTAAAATGACAAATGTTGTAAATACACTCCTGGAAATGGAAAAAAGAACACATTGACACCGGTGTGTCAGACCCACCATACTTGCTCTGGACACTGCGAGAGGGCTGTACAAGCAATGATCACACGCACGGCACAGCGGACACACCAGGAATCGCGGTGTTGGCCGTCGAATGGCGCTAGCTGCGCAGCATTTGTGCACCGCCGCCGTCAGTGTCAGCCAGTTTGCCGTGGCATACGGAGCTCCATCGCACTCTTTAACACTGGTAGCATGCCGCGACAGCGTGGACGTGAACCGTATGTGCAGTTGACGGACTTTGAGCGAGGGCGTATAGAGGGCATGCGGGAGGCCGGGTGGACGTACCGCCGAACTGCTCAACACGTGGGGCGTGAGGTCTCCACAGTACATGGATGTTGTCGCCAGTGGTCGGCGGAAGGTGCACGTGCCCGTCGACCTGGGACCGGACCGCAGCGACACACGGATGCACGCCAAGACCGTAGGATCCTACGCAGTGCCGTAGGGGACCGCACCGCCACTTCCCAGCAAATTAGGGACACTGTTGCTCCTGGGGTATCGGCGAGGACCATTCGCAACCGTCTCCATGAAGCTGGGCTACGGTCCCGCACACCGTTAGGCCGTCTTCCGCTCACGCCCCAACATCGTGCAGCCCGCCTCCAGTGGTGTCGCGACAGGCGTGAATGGAGGGACGAATGGAGACATGTCGTCTTCAGCGATGAGAGTCGCTTCTGCCTTGGTGCCAATGATGGTCGTATGCGTGTTTGGCGCCGTGCAGGTGAGCGCCACAATCAGGACTGCATACGACCGAGGCACACAGGGCCAACACCCGGCATCATGGTGTGGGGAGCGATCTCCTACACTGGCCGTACACCTCTGGTGATCGTCGAGAGGACACTGAATAGTGCAGGGTACATCCAAACCGTCATCGAACCCATCGTTCTACCATTCCTAGACCGGCAAGGGAACCTTCTGTTCCAACAGGACAATGCACGTCCGCATGTATCCCGTGCCACCCAACGTGCTCTAGAAGGTGTAAGTCAACTACCCTGGCCAGCGAGACCTCCGGATCTGTCCCCCACACGCGGTCTGCACGTCCAGCACGAACGCTGGTCCAACTGAGGCGCCAGGTGGAAATGGCATGGCAAGCCATTCCACAGGACTACATCCAGCATCTCTACGATCGTCTCCATGGGAGAATAGCAGCCTGCATTGCTGCGAAAGGTGGATATACACTGTACTAGTGCCGACATTGTGCATGCTCTGTTTCCTGTGTCTATGTGCCTGTGTTTCTGTCAGTGTGATCATGTGATGTATCTGACCCCAGGAATGTGTCAATAAAGTTTCCCCTTCCTCGGACAATGAATTCACGGTGTTCTTATTTCAATTTCCAGGAGTGTAGATATCCAGCAAGGCCTGATTAGAGTCGACGAAAGAAGATCCGTGAGAATTGCAAAGGACTTGTCATGGAGGTTTTATCCGTCTACTTCAACCACTTACATTACACTATGTTTTATTCGTCTCAAAAGCAACGTGTCAGTGTTGTCATAGCTCTTCAGACGACCATTTTTTTGCCTTCAGCCGTTTGCTCCTCGCAGTTGAAAGCTGGCAACTCTGCGGCCAGCTGTAAGGGATCATCTACCCCAGAGCCTCGCTGCGGCAATAAGCAGCAAGTTTGTGCACTACATTTCGCATCCTCTATAATCCTAAATCACGCATAGATATTCTTCTTACAACAATATTTATCCACAAGTAGTAAGATTTCATTGCTTATTATCCTTCCCGCACTGAAATTTTATTGGCAGCAGTATTGTTAACACCCCATCATCCGCATCTTCCTTCTGTCTGACAATGTTCGAGCATTCTTCTCACATCGATCTGGATGACATACAATTTTTACTTTACCGGGAGGCCTTCGTTCTATTTAACTTCACGTGAAATGGAGTATGTCATGTGGGGCAGTGACTTCTTCTACTGCGGGATGGCCGTAAAGAGTGTTTCCTGTAAGTATTTGAACCAAAGTAGCTAAACATTCTTTTTATGATTGAAATTTTTTCCCTACCACATTTTTATAGAGCTTGACCCAGTTCTTCTCATGATAATATGTGAATGGAGTCGTAATGTCTGCCAAACCAATATAATCTCTTTGTCTAGTGATTGTACTGACATCCCCACCTCCACTGCTTCCAATGCATTCATTTGCTCCTACTGTTCACGTTCTACTACTCTTCCCATTGTTCTCTGCCGCATGTACATCTCTGTTAAGTATTGGATTACGTTTTTTAAGTAGTAAAAATATCTAAACATCAACCTGAATACTTCATATAACAATTAGCTCAGTGCCTCGCATCGCTCAGGTATCTATTTCTTCCAGTCTCCTCTTAGTGAATCTCCTCTCTTCCCGTTTCTCTGTATATTTCCTTCTCCCCCCCCCCCCCCCTCTCTGACAATCAACCCGACTCCCCTCTTTCCGCACAAGCCTTCCATCCCCACTCATCGTCCCCTGCCGTTTTCTCTGTCAGTCTGGTCGTTCCTCTCAATCTGTCATTCAACTCGTCCACCCCGTCGATATCGCCCCCCCTCTCCCTCTCTCTCAATTTCCTCCTCCCTTGTCCATCTCCTCCTCCTCCCTCTTTCTATTCATACCCTCCTCTTTCCATTATCTCTCCATCTTCTCCTTTACCCTGCCTGTGCCTATCTCCTCCATTCCCCTCTCTCTAAACTCTCTCTTTCTATCTATCTATCTATCTATCTATCTATCTATCTATGTATCGATCTATCTATATATCAGTCTATCTCTATTTCTTTATCATTCTGTCCGTCAAAAAGTTATACCCACACCCTAATAGCATGCCGGTGGTTTGTATTCCTATAGTATTTCTTTCCAGGCAGTAACATTTGACGTATTGCACACATATTTGTACAAACATTGTTTTCACCTGTTTCTCTAGCGACTATCGTCCAGAAGATTCGTTTTTGTTGCAACGTACGCCTCGCAGTAATTGAGGGTATAAATCCATCGAACGTGCGGGGAGGGGAGGGGGGGCACTACATGAGAGTCTGGCGCATACACACGTCAGGTCCACAAAGAAAGACAGACACATAACGAAATAGTGATGCCACATGTCCTACCAACACCGGGGCAGAATTGGAAGCTGGCATGTAAATGTTCAAGGGTTATCACTTGAGTGAATTCCTACGCCCGACCACTGTTTGTTGATCGTATCCAGATATAATGCTGCAACACAACACTGGACATTGGTGAGTCCCTGTTGATCCACTGTGGACGTGGACTGGTCAAACGTTTACTAAGTCGCCAAACAGCCGTGCAAACGAAGAAGTTACTTTACTTCATTCGAGTTGCCAATTTCAGCAGTTTAATATACCATCTTCATGCCCCTGCATCATAAAATGTGTATACTAAGCATATATCGAGGTGTATCACAGCCACGTTTACAGAAAGTGACGGGTAATAACAAAAGTACTTAAAAACTTAACAATAGTAGAAGCAACGATAAGACTGATCCCTCAGTACATACAGCACAACAAAATATAATACGTGTACGTACTGGTTAGCACTGAAACTATTTTAACATCAGAGTTGGCTTTTTTTTGTCCTTGCGCACTTACGTATCTTTTAGCTTTGTCCATACCCGTGTTACTTATCGCGATACAACTTTGCTATATGCCAGTTCGTAGTTGGATGGGTTCGTCATTTTATAGGTAGGTCATGAGTGCGGTATCTTATACTCCACTCTTGTACTGCCCGCCTATTAAGAGATGTAAGGGACACAAAAGTATATATTTTACTTCGATCTGATACACTACGTAAGGTGTTTTCAAATTATTTTTTGAGTATTCTTCGCACATACATTGCGCTCCGTCTTTAACTTAATGTGTTGTCTGGCGATTGGTTTTGCGCCAGGTTGCATTTTTGATGCTGTGACAGCTAATTATGATTCACCACCAATAGTTATAATACTTAAGCTGTTGATATGCACACTGTTGTGTACTTCACAGAGTATATTGCGATATTTTACTTTGAATGAGGAAATGTCCTCATATGAACTAGGATTTTCTTATGTATATGAATTATGTAGGAAATTAACAAGCCTTTTCTGAGCTGATTGTTGTGCATTATCTACTTTGGTCTTTTTAATTTTTGTATATTCTCTTACAACACTGTAATGTTAAAGTACTTTCAGTGCTAACTAGTATGTACACTTTCTATTTTGTTGTGCTGTATTTTCACTGGGATTTGTCTACACGGTACCTTTTGCATTGTGTAGTTTTTAATTTCTTTTATTGCTACCCATCCCTTTCTGTAAAGCTGGCTGTAGCACACCTTCATATGTACTTCATGTATCTTGTTTTTGTTATGCAGGGGCCTGAAGATGACGTATTGAACTGGCGAAATTGGTTGTGAAAATAAAATAACTTCTTTGTTAAATAATTGACCATCCGTTGTCCCACGTCCACAATGGATCAACAGAGACTGAATACACCATACCAGCTGATGGTTCGAGCTCATGAATTCATCAGTAACAAAAATAAACTGAAGGCACCAACAACTGTCTAAACATTCATGGTGGTTTCTGTTTGTTCTATGTCGTGTCTCCCTACCACTTTCACGCAACGACGCTCTGAGCGTGTTTTTTAGGGAATTGACTAGTTTGAATCTGTGACCTGTTGCTGGTAAGGAGACGCCAGACCACACATGACATGTAGAATGCAAAAGAGTTCAATGAGACTAGCGATGATATAATCAAATACTTAATGATCTCAGCGTCAGCTCCACTGCACTTCCTGTAAAAGAATCTTAATACTAACTAAATTTAGTGGAAAGGGTTCAAGGCTTTCCTGTTTTTAGTTAGCTGGTAAAATAACGTCGAAAAAGTAGTTACGTTTACCATTGGAAATTTTATTCTACTCACAAAACATCGTTTATAAATTGCACTATTGGTAAAAGGAAATGTTATAATACAGAATGGTAAAAACCAACTACGTTCAACAAAAATGTGAACGAATATTCCCTGAATGAGTTTCCAAGTTCTACAATGGATCGAAGGATGACCTGTGCCATATCACATCTATAATCTAGGTTTAAATTAAGTTTCACAAAAGAGAAAAGTATCAAAATGGTCTACAGTGACCCTCAATTATCTTTAATTACTTATCTAACTTATCGTAAATTACAGTGGCTGATGTGGCTTCTCAATAATTATATAACAGAGAAATCATCGCGTTTCAGATTTTTACTTCAAGTGGCAAATGTGAACAGCATGAGCTTTAATTAACGATCGACACTAGTATTACGCAAAAAGGGGGTGTGACAGATGAGACTTCTGCAGTTCGGAGTGAAGCTTTACGTGCTGTAATGCGGCATCGCGTGCGTTCATTACCTTGTCGGTGTTCGTCAGGGGCGCGGCGGCCGGCGCAGCAGCCACCCAGCTCGCCGTCTCGGAACTAACTCTTCACCTAACTTCTCCTTACCACCATTTACCAAAGTTGGTTTTAAAAAAAACTGTCTGGTTGTGTTCTCATCTGACCAATCAGGGTCTCAATGTTAACCTTAAGCTCAACCTACAAAAATATCTATCCAATGAGAAACGTTATACTTTTCGTGGTGGGGCAATGTTTTTAAGGTTTGCAACGTAACAGAGACGCGAAAAAGTCTCACGCTAAAACCTGCAGCTGGTGTGGTCCTTTTAGCGTTATCGTAAGATCTAAACTGTTCTTCTGGAGGGCTCTATCTTTTAACATGGGCTTGAGGGGGGGGGGGGGGGGGGGGGGGGGGTCCTAATATAATGGACACGCGAAAAAGTCCCACGCTAAAACTTGCGGGTGGTAGTGGCCCTTTTTGTGTTATCGTAAGATCTATACTGTTTTTCTGGAGGGCTCTAGCTTTTAACATGGGCTGGGGCGTGGTCCTTGACGTAACAGAGACGCGAAACAGTCTCACGCTAAAACGTGTGGGTTGTGTGGCCCTAGTGGTTAGCTGGCGGCGTGGGTGTCCAGTCCGTCGCTTATCGTAGGGCCTTCTAGCTTAACACGGTTCTACTCTCGGCTTGTGTTCTCGTTTCTCCCCTCGGAACTGCGTCTGCCTCACGGTGGGAAGGTACGACATGCATTTAGGCATTCTTGTGTTAGTCTGTGGTATTCCATTTGCTCACTCGTTACTCGTCTTACTTTGGTTAATTTAATGTCACGATTTATTCGGAGCTATGTGACATACTACTGGATTTGCTTATCATGTCAGGGTTTTCATGGAAGGTGTTGGATTTGCCTGACACCTTACAACTCCTGTTGGTTTTATTAGGAGGTGTATGTCCGAAGGTGTCACTACTAATTTTGTGCAAGTCAAGGTTAGAAAAAGTGACTGGGATAGTTGTGCTGCGAAGACGAGGAATGAAGAGTTGTCGATGAAATTAAAAGTTTGTACTGCAAATACTATGATCTGCCTAAACGTCTGTACTTGATCACTTAAAACTCAGTAAGATGTGAAGTTCTTATGAATTCGACAGGTTGAATGTGTAGTAGAAAACAAAAGATTTGATATCGTTAACACTCACAATGATAAAAATTATGGCTAAAACGAAGACAAAAGCTATGCATCAATAACATGAATAAGTTTAGTAATCACAAGTTTTCTGGTAGAGTAGTTAAAAATACCGACATTATTTGCAACAAGGAAGAACTTCAGTTGTTACAAGAAGGCCATAAGTATACAGCAGACAAATCGTTACATAATAATGACGTAAAATTGCTCAGTTTAGAGATAAAAAGAACTTTGAACTACTGCAAGGTCAGGAAACCCCAGTTTCCCTGGTAATAATGTGGCTGAAGCAAGCTGTTCACTTTGTTGTGAAAACCAGAACTGCAAAAAAGAATAGAAATGAAAATGGAAATGAGGAGTTAGTTGTGCACAGTATCAATAAGAAACTCAAAACGTATGTGGCAGTTGTCGCAGAAGCAGGTAAAAGGAATCCCTGGTAGTGAATGTTAGAAGTGTGAGGGAATTCTTTGAGTAGAATGGGATTTCCAAAACTAATCATGACCTAAATGAATACTTTTCTAAGGACATCAAATGTGTTGTAAACAGTATTTCTTTTATTTGATGAGAGAGTTTTTTAAAACTTTATAGTTTATAAATCCTCACATGCAAAGGCTAAGAGCACATCTTACGGTGCATGAAGTTGATGTCCCCTCGAAGCCAATCATTAGTTACATCGGTTCTTCTGCTTACAAATTATGTGTCAAATTGAATGAAATTCTTATTAACAAATACGTCTTTGAGAGATGTTTCTCTATGAAGAATACGTATGATATAGTAGCTGGAATTAAAGACTTTAAAATCGTGACTGGCTACAAATGGGTATCCTCAGATGGAACTTATACCGTAATGTACCTGTTACGGAAACCATAGGCCTGGTCAAGAACAATTATCTTAAATTTAAATGGTTGTGTGTAGTACTGCATCCGATATTTGCATTCTTGCCATCACAGTATTCTTTTTAAAGGCTTACGACTACAACCTTTAAAGATGTGAGGTGATGTCTGTCGGTACAATATACTTTATAACCAATATAAGAACCAGACCTGAAGAACACAAGATGAAGCTACTTCATGCAGCAAATCAGTGCTCGTGTTTATTCAGTCACTTATTCTAAGTAAATGAACTGACATTACAGCAGTTGAGCACCTAAAACGGCAACACGTTTGGCAGACAAGCAATGTGCTATTCCATGAGCAGCTACATAACTGTTTCAAGAATTTGGGACTAAGCTGTCGGAAGTGAAACTGGGCGATGGCTGTTGCCATCAGACCTATCCCCCACTTTATGCAGTTGTTTAACAACAGCATATTTCAATCCATGAGCAAAAGTGCCCTGTTTCAGTGAGCTATTACTTACCCGTTAGGAACTAGCTTTTAGCATTTTGTTAGAGATGTCATCAATTCCATGCAAGCTTTTACTTTGGAGTGAGTTTATTATTTTCCTAACTTCAGAAGTAGAAGCGGTGGAATTTCAGTCTTATTTAATTGCGTAGATATTGCTTCTTCGATCTATACCTTTGCCTTTTCTCATGAACATATGGATCCCATTTTCTAATAACATTTAAAAAATGATCATTAAAATATCTTCATCCTCTGACTTTGTAAATAAACTTTTCATTCAGTTTGATGCTAACACAGTCTTCTTATGATCTCGGGTGCCCTGTTTTCTATTCAACAGTATTCCAAACTGCTTTAATTTTACTGTCGGAGTTGCTAATCTCAGATATAATAAACGTACTTCTGAACTTTTTAATAAATTTTCTCAGTTTGGTACTGCCTCCTTCTTGCTATTAGATATATTTCCCTTTTCCAGTTAAAGGGCATTTTTATCCATTTAGGAAGACATCGTTTTTCATATGGTTACTTACAATTATATTTCACCCTACCCACTGAAGGAGAACAGGGAGGCAAGAGGGTGTAGGAGGGGAGATAAGACTGGTTCTGAGCTTTTTAGTCTGTGCCGACATTTCGAGGTGAATGCACAAGCAGCTGCCGCCACTCTTCCCTGGCGAGTGCTACTGGGGTCGATTTTTGCCGTAGTTGTGTTATTACAATGCTGCTTCTTGATTCCCAGTGTGTGTGTGTTCTATTATGATCCACTAGTTATGACCAGTGGTTCTTTCACAACAATTTCGGTATGTAATTAGAACAGAGAAACATTTGCCATTCATGGTAGATGTGTGTTGGCTTTCCTACAATTCTTTGTTAGTTTGCTATCCTGTCCCTTCTAACCTTGTATATAAGTGTGTGTACAACTTCCTTAGCAGCTGTTTCACTTGTAGATCGGTAGGAGGCTACTCTCACCGCACTGCAGTGATAGTTTGCTTTTCTATACCTTCATTTCATGTATCTGTGTACAGATTTCTCAGCAGCTGCACGCTTGTAGTTCGGTAGGAGGCAACTCATCTGGCAGCGGCTTTAGGATGGTTCCACACCTATCTGCAGTGGTATTCTGGACTATGGCACACAGCAAGCTGTACATATACATACATGCGACTTTGAAGGTGAACGAAACCCGTTTCAAGCATCCTCAGCCGAGCCCCATACGCCAAGGAGAGCACGTCAGGTTCATTCAGGCCAGGGTAGCGGAATAAGACAAAGTTTTAACCTACACTGTGAACTGACCGGCGATTTAAAAGAAAACATGAACTGCTCCAGCACAGGAAGTAGCCTCTATGAGTTGCCAAATGCATCCTCAGTCCATCCTGCTCCTTCAACATTATTTGCTGAAAAGTATTTCCCCTATGGGCATCCATAATCACCACCTTCCATTACACAAGTAGGAGGCTATGGATGCAGTCCTCAGCTGTATGCTTATAGGTAATTTATCTATTGAACTCCACTGTGTCCAATATCAGCATCTCATCTACTGAACATATTTCCCAACAATTTAACTAATTTAATTAATGATTAAATAAAAAGACAATACACTGCGCAAATCTACCACCCATTCTTGGTCATGAGATTCCTTTTTTATAGGAGAGGAATTTTCTGTAGCCCTGCCAATCAAAAATTAGGAATAAATGAACACAATTCCCAAGACAGTATCTTACATACTTCCTCTCCAGCTGCTCAGGACAGATTGAGTCTTTTAATCATCAATTCACTAGAGGGGAAGGGGAGGGGAAGCAGGGGTGGGAAGGCGGTAAGGAAGGTGTAGTAGAGGGGAAGTGGGGGAGGGGGTTGAGAGGGGTGAAATGAACAATGTGGCATTGCCACATCCAGCCACCCTCCCCCCTCAATTGAGAGAAAGTGGGGGACCACCCCAGAAGAGCCGCCACCTTGAATGACATCCTCCCCATATCTCCACTTCTACGACTGCCTTAGAAAGGTATTTATGCCTATCTTTCTTCATATGTTTACTTTCACGTCTGTGATATGTTCGCAATTAATGACATTCATCAAGCCGTCTGATCATTTCCAGGTTTTTTTTTTTTTTCAGAGCGGTCAATTTCCGAAACTTCATATTTCATCTACCAGCGACAGGTCACGTGGATTATGATCACTGCCTTTTCATGTTCTGCCCTCCTGTATGCCCTCGTAGATTTACTTAATGACCTTCACTAAATCCGTATATTCCTTATGTTCTTCTCTTCTTGACGGGCCATTACCCTGTCGAGTGATCCTATGTGACCGTCCGTAACTCTGGAATTTGGATCGAAGCGGACCAGCATTCCATTTCTTCCCCGCTGGTATCACTCTGCTGCGTGGAGCACACCTAATCTATATTCAGATACGTCGTAAGTGCCAGTTTTTTGTGTCGCGAGTGGCAGCTTTTTAAATTCAACAGCGTTTCCTCTTTCATCGAGTCACCTAAGTATGAGTTTTCAGTTCAATATCTCCATATGTATTCCAGCATTAAACCATTACTTCTGGCGTAATTTGATGGTGTAAGAGTTAATGATTTGAAATGATGTTTTTTTTCCTTGATACGTTGTAGCCTCCCCACAAAATAAAATACTATAAATAATATTCACATTTAGGGTATCCTCAAAACAGAAAAATTCCTAGACCTCTCAAGAGTAAAAAATATAATTATGTCGTTCACATTCAGTATAACCTACCAACAGGAAAATTGCGTAACCTGTCAGTAATAAAATGTGACTAATCTCTCAATAATAAAAAATGTGACTCACTTATATCCTTTCAATAACTGACTGTCAATTTAACCTGTTAAATTTTGGACGTCAGCAGTGCTGCGTCATGGCCCTGAAAGATCATACTGAATAAATTGAAAATTCTTACCTCAATAAGGTCGCCGGATAACGCATATATATCTGCTCCTATAAGAAATTTTTCTTGCACAGCCCAGTGCAATGCTGGCCAATAGATTTGTCATGTATAAAAAGAAACAACTGATTTTTCTTGACAATAATCGGGATGACCATGGATTGGAGAAATTAGTGAATTCTTTAAATTGAGATGAATGATTGTCAAAAGTTACTTTTTTTATGAGAAAGATTATTATTAACAGATTCGTTTTTAAAACATTTACATGGGACTTGATATAACCATACTAAATATGCGCGACCCTGCTTTTACCTGATACTACAACGCTCAGGCTCCGACATCGCTCCCCACGATCGGCCCAGCCAACTTCAAACACCAGACTGCTCGCTAGCAACAACTAATTCCTACTGCTTCACAGTTCCTGCTGCATGCAACACTGCTCTCTGCTCTGAGATTCTCTTACAGCTTACATATCGCAGGCAGCGCGTGAGCAATGCTCGAGTGCGCTAGCAACGAATTTCTTAATCATGAACCTCTTACATAAACCTCCGCTGGGGGGGGGGGGGGGGGGGGGCAAAAATTTGGCAGCGATGGTGAGTCAATTGGACTTGCCATGAGCAACAAATTTTCCTGTAATCTATTTAATTAACTAAGTCTACAGTCACAGAGTATATACATTATTGATAAGTGCAGAACATATTAAAATTGAAATAGAGTGCACACGCACTGAGTACAGAACATATTAAGAAATGACACAATGTATACGCAATGAGTACAAAATATATTAACAAATAACATAAAGTGAACACGCACCGTATAAGTCTTTAGCATATTTTACAAGAACTGAGCCCGCATCTCGTGGTCGTGCGGTAGCGTTCTCGCTTCCCACGCCCGGGTTCCCGGGTTCGATTCCCGGCAGGGTCAGGGATTTTCTCTGCCTCGTGATGGCTGGGTGTTGTGTGATGTCCTTAGGTTAGTTAGGTTTAAGTAGTTCTAAGTTCCAGGGGACTGATGACCATAGATGTTAAGTCCCATAGTGCTCAGAGCCACTTGAACTTACAAGAACTGAAAACATAAAGAAATGAAATAAAGTGCACACGCACTGTAAAAGTCTTTAGCATTTTACAAGAACTTAAACGCACTGTATAAGTCTTTATCATTTTACAAGAACTAGGAAAGGAATGGGAAGGATTGCATCATGGTTGTAGCACAGTAGGTTGCACATAGCTGCACTGAAAGTCCATATCTTTCTAGAGAAGCACAACACCAAGTGAGACAATCAGAATTTCTCTCCTCTGAAGTACTTATCAGTGTAGCGAAGACACTGAAATGTTGTAATAATATTGTATGTTATCATTTTGGTAGTACATTAGGTACACCAAACAGTGGGACCGTAATGACATCTCCATCATTCAAGGTGGTGGAAGCTTGATATGTCAACACCAAAATTCTTGTAGAATCCATACTCTTAGGTCAATGTAGAATTAGTGCAGAAAGCAAATATAGTGCTCCATGATCATGAGGATGGACAGCACATACGGATATTGCAGTAATTGGTGGTAATTATGTCAGAAGGTGAAGGATACATTAAGTCTTATGCTAGTCATCATAGAATTACACTAGTGTATCAACCGATCTCAATAATTATTGGCATTCATTGCCTATTTACACAGCATTTATGTAGTATGTATGGAGTATTACAGAACATTATTCATAAGTCATCTCAATACAGTAATTATTGGCACTCATTGGCCAGCTAAAAAGCATTTTTTATGCATTATTCAGAAATCATCATTCAAAATGAGTTAATTATTTGCACAGCATTTATGCATAAGTCATCGCATTACAGAAATCATTAGAACTCATAAGACAACTCATCACAGTAATTATTGGCACTCATTCGCCAGTTACAAAGCATTTTTATAGATTATTCAGAAGTCTTCATTCAATTCAAGAGTTAATTATTGAGTGTAGCATCAAGTTACTGGTGTTTATATACGATATCATGTAAGTGACATAAGACATATTTAAAATGTAAGACATTGGAACTAGTATTTAAGGTGTTTAGTCCAATAATACATAGAAATAATGGAATCAATACATCAGAGAAATATGCATTATCTTTAGGACTAGAAACATATCTTAAACTGGTAGCATTATTTAGTTGTATACCAGTAATAGTTGGGACTGGTAATTTTTTTAAATCTTGCTAGCAATGCATTGCGTTGGGATCGATAATTAATTGCTGGGACATAAAAATATTTGCTTTTGACTTATTGCTGGAAATAATAATTAATAACATCATTCGTCATGAGTCAGCTGTAGCAAGGTTGTGAAACAAGTTTAGTATATGTGATCACATTCATAAATGATAGACACAACTGGGTAAAAAAAATGCAAGTACTAGAACAGGTTTAAAAAATAGACACTTCATTATGCATATTCATATTACCATTTACTTCATACAACTATTCATTATTATTCATTACTTCATGTAGTATAGAGTTCTTCTAGCATATTTCATCACTAAAATTAACATGTGTAGGTCTGTCTGACAGCTTGCATTAACCGCCTCGTATTCTGAAAGAAAAGTAATTAGTCAAAACTGCTATCTTACAATGTATATAGTATATTCTTGTTAATGCTTGTTAATTCTGATCCAGTTACTCTTCATGACAAGGTATTGCATTTTATTTCGTTTATTCCGATGGTTAAACTTTCATTTCTTACTAAGCCACTGTGGTTTCTTTAATTTATTTCTTTTACACGGTATTGCTTTCTGAAAATGTTGAATAAGGATTAATATCTTGCATTTAAATCATATATTCAATAAATAAAAACTTGTTTCTAGTGATACAACTAAGCATACAGCATAGCATGACAGGAAATATATTATGTCAAAAACACAGCGAGTGTTCAGGTGCAAAAAATGTACACACAGTCTTATAATGCAGTGGCAAAAAATATAGAATAGACAAGGTATTGAGATATAAGGAAAATTGCCAAAGTCATCTGGTGTGTGTTATATCTTAAAGATTTCGTAGTACATACAGAAAGAATTCTACTTTCGATAGGAAAATAATCATACATACACAAAAAATCAAAAATGTGCGGGGTCTGATTTCTAACGACAAGAAAAGCGACCTGCTAACCCTGAAACGTCCCCTTAGAAAAATTATATGTGACTGTGCTTAAACTGACATACAATTTTTTTTTTTTTTTTTTTTTTTTTTTTTTAGCGCAACGCAATCTGACTTTCAGTAATCCCTACAAGAGAATGGCTCTGACTAAATTAACCTATACGTTTCACAAATCACTTACCTCACAAAAATCTTCGTTACTCGAACTACTGCAATACAGCGAGCGCCACTACTGCGAGCTAAATAAAAGATTCTAACTACGGAAGGCACTAACTACTGATAGGCATAGTTAGCAAATGAAAGATTTTGATAGAGAACAAACAATGTATTTACCTTAATAGTGTTCAAAAGTCGTAATATATATAGCAGTTCATGACATCCAGACTTACAAATTTCAAAACTCCGCCATTTCTCTCCCCACATCCACCACTGCTGGAGGCTCACCTCCAACTGCGCAACGTTACGCGCTGTTAACAGCCAACTGCCGAACACTGCAATGGCGAGTATTACAACAATGCCAACCAGCCACTGACTGCACACAGCACAGACAGTGATTTTCATAGAGAGCGCTACGTGGCGTTACCAACATAAAAAACCTAAACAGCCTACTTACAACCTTACCTTGCCGGGCACTTGCCAAGAAAAAATATAAACATTATTAGTAAGTGGTTATATAAATATCTGGAAATGGCATTACAGTGTCATAAATCATAAAGTATGTTCATGCAATAAAGGGTTTAATATTGAAAATATGGTGATTGCCCTTGCTTTTTCTGGTTCTCAAAGTTTCGACGTGTACTACATTGGGATGACGAATGCTGCGAATTCTATATGGACCTGCGTATAGAAGCTCAAATTTACTGCATATACTCTTTCCTCTGTTGGATAAATAATGCGTGCGTACTAATATCTTCTGTCCAACGTGAAAGTCACGGCGTGTACAAACCTGTTTTTTGCTGTCTTCTCCGGCGCTCTGCTGCACGTTTGATTTTGTTGAGTGCAATGTCAATTATTTCATGGGGCCGTAGTCGACGAGATGTAGGAAAGGATACTAATTCTTTAATTTTCGATTCCCGGCGGGGTCAGGGATTTTATCTGCCTCGTGATGACTGGGTGTTGTGTGTTGTCCTTAGGTTAGTTAGGTTTAAGTAGTTCTAAGTTCTAGGGGACTGATGACCATAGATGTTAAGTCCCATAGTGCTCTTTAATTTTGTTAGGTGGTTCAACATTTTTCAGTATAACAGTCGGAGATAGCATAGTAGATTCATTTGGTATTGAGTTATTTACATCCTGGAATGAGAGTATGTGTGTGTCCCAATCAATATGTTTTTTATTGCAGTATATTTTACATAGTTTACAATTCCTTTCATCAGTCGTTCATATGGGTTCGAAGAAGTGTGATACTTGGATATACAGATCGGAGAAATGCTTCTAGCTCGTAACATACGGGTCCATATCGCAGATCGAAATTGTGGTCCATTGTCGGAAATTACTTTCAATACATGCCCTACATGAAATAGAAAATATTTTAGAAATGCATTTGAAACAGATTTAGCAGTAGATTTGCGTAACGGAGTGAAGGTAAAAAATTTCGAAGTGAGTTCAATACCAACAAAGATGTAACAAAACCCTCTATTAGATCTTGGAATCGGACCAAAAATGTCTACAGTGGCCATGTGTCTTAATTTAACAGGTACAATGGGATGTAACGGAGGAATATGTGAAGTCGTGTCTGATTTAGCTTTCTGGCAGATTTTACATGACGCTAAAACTCGTCGCATACGTTTCTCCATGTTCGCAAAATAACAGTTCTGTCTCAGTATAAGAAAACATTTTCTGGCTCCGTAATGTGCGTAACTTAAATAAGTATACCAAATTAATTTATTAACAAGCTCTTCAGGAATACATAATAACCAGTTGTTGCTGTCAGGGTGAGAGCGGCGAAACAGAATATTATTGCATACAGTATAATGGTTTCTAATGGTAACATTATTCTTATCTGGCCAAAGGCGTTTAATTGCTTTCCACACGTTGTCTTTGCTCTGCTCTTGTGCTATGTCTCGTAATGACCATGAAATGAAATTTTCAAATGCGTCTTGTTGAATATACATGACGCTAGAATTAGCTTGGCAGAAGTTGGTTGCGATGTCTTGCTAATTGTTGGTGAGAGAAAGGGATAGTGCATCTGCTACAATATTTTGTGTACCGGGAATGTGAACAATCGTAAAATTTAATTCCTGTAAATAAAGTTTCCATCTGCTTAACCTGTCGTGTGTAAATTTTGCGGAAAGGAAAACTGTATAGCTCTATGATCTGTGTAAACGGTCGTATGTCTTCCATAAAGAAAATGCCTAAATCTCGTAAATGCCCATACAACACATAATGTTTCAAGTTCTGTGACAGAATAATTCAGCAGGTGACAGAATGCGACTTGCAAAGTTCATATTTTTAATTACTATAGTACCGTCTTCTTCAGTTTCCTGAATAATGTGTACGCCTAAAGGGTGTTAGAACTGTCGGTGGCAATGGAAAAATTTGTAGTGAGATCTGGGTGTGATAAAAGAGGAACATTCAACAAGTCATGTTTCAAATTAACAAATTCAGAATGTGCTTGGCTATCCCAGGACCAAATAGCGTTTTTATCCGTCAATTGGCATAATCTAGGGGTGTCTAAGGCAGAGTAATGAATAAATTTACGGAAAAAGTTAATTAATCCCAGAAAGCTGCGTAATTGTTTCTTTGTCGTTGGAACAGTAATGTCACGTAAAGTTTGAAGTTTTTCCGGGTCAGGCGCAATGCCTTCAGCTGAAATTACATGTCCAAGAAATTTTATGGAAGTTTTGCCAAAGTGCGATATGTTAAGGTTAACTGTGAGTCCTTGTGCTCGAAAAGTTTGCAACAGTTGTTCCAGAATCAGATTATGTTCAGACCAGTTAGCTTCTGCAATAAGAATGTCGTCTACATACGTTGTGATTCGGTCTTTAAGTTCTGTCGGAAGTATAGTATTCAAACCGCGAATAAATGCTGCTGAAGAAATTGTTAGACCGAACGGTAATTTGGAAAATTGATAACAATCACCAAAACAGATTAAAGCTGTGTACTTTCTGCAGTTCGGATGGAGCTGAATTTGCCAAAATCCGGATTTCAAATTTAATGTGGAATAAATAGCAGTAAAAGTTCTTCTAGTGTCTGTGGGCGATCTGTTTCATTAATAATAATGTCGTTGACATGACGCGAATCAAGCACGAGTCGAAGTGAACCATCCTTTTTCTTAACAATATTGTGCCGGTTTATGTACGGACTAACTGCCGGTTCAATAATTCCTTAGTGTAGCATAGCTTGCAACTCTTTCTAAACTTGTTCTCTGTAGATATACGGAATAGGATAATGTTTGGCTTTAAATGTGTCATGCTGCGTAACTTGAAATTCATACATAAAACCAGATATAGTACCAGGGATGTTGTCAAAAACTGGAGCTTGCTGTAAAAGAATTTTGCTTAGTTGTGTACGTTCGTCGTCTGTATTTGCGCTGCTTTGTTTTACTTTATCAGAAATCATTTGCATAACGTCATAGTCAGCTTCGTCTGGTGTATTATAGTTGTGTACGTATATGTGAACAACGTGGAATATAGTCCGTGTTACGCGATGTAGAAATGACCTCTGTTCGATTAATTGCCTGTTCATCTGCAGTGCTGAAATTCTAATGCCAGTTGTACATTTTCATCCTTCAACATTAAACAGGAACATTGAAAGTCAATAATTGCGTCATGTTGTACCAGAAAATCCGTACCTAAAATAACATCTGTTGTCAATAAGGGAACAATCCAAAAATTTGAGTGGAACGTATGACCTGCAATACAAAATGATAAGTGTGTCTGTAATTTTACATCTACTCCTTTACATCTGCTCCTTTTTACTTTAGTTTTGCCTAATGGTAACGTAGGATAGGTATTCTCTTTGTTACATTCGTTGAAGGTTTCTTCGTTTATAACTGGCATAGGTGATCCAGAATCGGTTACTGCTGAAAATGTGGATGATCCGATCTTTACTTCAATGACAGGGTGGGAAATGGTTTTTTGAATAACTGGCTTTTCATGCAAAAGAGTGTCTCGGATGTCGTCAAAAGTAATAACATTCTCGTGAATAACATTCTGCGTGTCAAAAGTATTGCTTACGTTGCTGGAAGATTCAATCTGTACTGTATCTAGTCAAATGTGCTGACGTGCTGTTATTTGCAGGAAGATGCTGCGGCATTTCGACTATTTGTACTGTCCTGTAATTTCGTCCTGACGTATTAGGTTCGGGATGATACCTACTGTCTGGTTCATTCATGACAATCTGTTGATGTGGTTGATTCTGCGGCTGGTAAGACCGGCTGTTACGCTGAAAATTGTGCTCATTACTTTTACGTCTGTCATGATAGTCATTGCTATACGGCGCGTTGCGATAGGAATTGAAAGGATGTGTCTTCTGCACGTAGTGATTTTCTTGTTGCTGTACATTACTATTTGGTGGAGCTGACGCCATACGTGTATGCGGCGAAACATTAAAGCTTTTTTGACCTTGCAGACTACATTGTTGGTTAGGTATGTTAACCGGCTGGTTTTGATGCTGTTGTGGGGAAAAGCCTCTATTGTTGCCAAAATATATTTGCTGTTGCTGATAATTTTGATGATACTGATAATTAAAATTGTATCACCTACTAAAATTATTCTGGTAGTTCTGGTCGTTTCGGGAGCGTCTAATGAAAAACTGTCACTTTCGGTAAAATTTGTATTGTCAGGTTTTCTTTACTCATACGTAATCCTAGATATATCGATAGTTGAAGAGCTGTTTTGATAGATATAAAGGATAGTAGAAGAGAAGGCAGCAGTGCAGAAAACTAAAGATGAAATAGAACTATTACGGCTCGGGGCCCTGTGCACGCTACGGCACATGTTCATCGAAGTATAATGAATCCCCTGAGGTCAAAAGCTGCAAATAAATTTTAGTTTCTGTGTTACAGGCCAAACCGGTGGAAATGCAAAACTAAATTGTTGTATCCAATCCAAAGGGTGAATCTGTGTTCTGTCATTCTGAAATACCTTAAATTTTTTTACGAATAGAAAGTGCTTATAACCAAAATTATCGTCTCGGAATGTTTGAACAGGTTCAGGATTGTATGCTAATCTCTATGTGACTGTTCGGAATCTAAGACACGTACTCTCTGTAAATTATCTAAATTATACTGGCTGTGTGAGTGTGAGGAATGTTCGGAATGTGGCGTATGCTGGCTGTGCCATGTTTGAGGCTGAAACATTTTTCATCTCTGTGACTTCTTGCTGTATAGACGACACTTTTCTACGCAATGTATTATTGGAAGAACTCATCTCACTGATAGTCTGCTGTAAATTTTGGAATTCGGGTGTTTGATTAAACGAAGCTGGTTAAGTGGCGTCTGATTTGATGTCATTGTTATTTTCGATAACGTCAATACGACTGTACAATTCATCAAATTTTTCAGTCAGTGCTTTTACGTGATC
The DNA here is from genome assembly GCF_023897955.1 of Schistocerca gregaria. Classification (NCBI taxonomy): domain Eukaryota; kingdom Metazoa; phylum Arthropoda; class Insecta; order Orthoptera; family Acrididae; genus Schistocerca; species Schistocerca gregaria. The sequence continues at coordinate 337,102,430 of NC_064926.1, read as the reverse complement.
GTCGTTTTTAGTATCACAAGCATTAATTTGTTTTTGTATTTTTCGTGTGGTTTTGTTCAATTTCTTAACGTCTGCTTTAATGACATCGGAATCCTGTATTAGTTCCAACTTTTCAAGTCTGTTGGTCATTGTCTGAAAGTCTAATGTGTGTGTGTGTCTGTTTTTGTTTTAAGATCGGAGATTTCATCATGCAATTCGTTGTTCAGCTGTTTGATTTCGTCTGATACAGTAACAATATTGTTCTCTACGTATGTTTTTGCTTTCGTAAATATTTTACCCTTATCTTCCTGTCTCTGTGCAGTAATTGTTTCCATGATTTGTTTCTTTACTTTATTCTGTTCCTACATAAATTTACGGTAACGCGTTTCACTGTTTTGTAGGTGGTGATTAAAACGTACGTCAATTTGGCTATTCTGTTGGTCAAATTTCGTGTCTACTTTCGCATCCAGTGTGCGTGAAAGTTCTGATGACATTAATTTAAACTCGTCGCGTAACTGTGTTGCGTTTTCAGAACATTGTTTAGCGACTGCACTAATTTCATCGCTAAGTAATTGGGTTGTGGCTGCATGTGTATTACATATTTCTTGTGCAACGGATCTAATTTCTTCACTACTATTCCTAGCATTAGCCTTAACTTCCTCACGTAGCTGTTTTTTAGTTTCGTTACACTGCTCGGCAACGGCTGTAATCTGTACAGTAGGCTGTTCAGTAGAGGTGTCAAGTTTTTCATTAATCTGTTTGAGATTTTCATTAAGTTGTTTGTAATTATAGTCTACTTTTTCATTCGACTGTTTGAGATTGTTGTCTAGTTTTTCATAAAGTTGTTTGTAACTGTTGTCTTGTTTTTCATTGAATTGTAGCAATAATGCTACAACTTGATCCATGCCAAAATTACCGACTCTATTCTCTGTACTGTGTGATGGTGTATCTGCATTTGTCACGTTTTGGGAAATCATTTGGTCATTGTCTGATTATAAAAGAAATTATTCAGATAGTGAAGGGAGACGAAAATTTAATAGTAATGGGTGACTGGAATTCGAGTGTAGGAAAAGGGAGAGAAGGAAACATAGTAGGTGAATATGGATTGGGGCTAAGAAATGAAACAGGAAGCCGCCTAGTAGAATTTTGTACAGAGCACAACTTAGTCATAGGTAACACTTGGTTTAAGAATCATGAAAGAAGGTTGTATACGTGGAAGAACCCTGGAGATACTAAAAGGTATCAGATAGATTATATAATGGTAAGACAGAGATTTAGGAACCAGGTTTTAAGTTGTAAGACATTTCCAGGGGCAGATGTGGACTCTGACCACAATCTATTGGTTATGACCTGTAGATTAAAACTGAAGAAACTGCAAAAATGTGGGAAATTAAGGAGATGGGACCTGGATAAACTGAGAGAACCAGAGGTTGTACAGAGTTTCAGGGAGAGCATAAGGGAACAATTGACAGGAATAGGGGAAAGAAATACAGTAGAAGAAGAATGGGTGCTCTGAGGGATGAAGTAGTGAAGGCAGCAGAGGATAAAGTAGGTAAAAAGACGAGGGATGCTAGAAATCCTTGGGTAACAGAAGAAATATTGAATTTAATTGATGAAAGGAGAAAATATAAAAATGCAGTAAATGAAGCAGGCAAAAAGGAATACAAACGTCTCAAAAATGAGATCGACAGGAAGTGCAAAATGGCTAAACAGGGATGGCTAGAGGATAAATGTAAGGATGTAGAGGCTTATCTCACTAGGGGTAAGATAGATACTGCCTACAGGAAAATTAAAGAGACCTTTGGAGAGAAGAGAACCACGTGTATGAATATCAAGAGCTCAGATGGCAACCCAGTTCTAAGCAAAGAAGGGAAGGCAGAAAGGTGGAAGGAGTATATAGAATGTTTATACAAGGGTGATGTACTTGAGGACAATATTATGGAAATGGAAGAGGATGTAGATGAAGACGAAATGGGAGGTAAGATACTGCGTGAAGAGTTTGACAGAGCAATGAAAGACCTGAGTCGGAACAAGGCCCCCGGAGTAGACAACATTCCATTAGAACTACTGACGGCCTTGGGAGAGCCAGTCATGACAAAACTCTACCAGCTGGTGAGCAAGATGTATGAGACAGGCGAAATACCCTCAGACTTCAAGAAGAGTATAATAATTCCAATCCCAAAGAAAGCAGGTGCTGACAGATGTGAAAATTACCGAACTATCAGTTTAATAAGTCACAGCTGCAAAATACTAACGCGAATTCTTTACAGACGAATGGAAAACCTCGGGGAGGATCAGTTTGGATTCCGTCGAAATGTTGGAACACTTGAGGCAATACTGACCTTACGACTTATCTTAGAAGAAAGATTAAGAAAAGGCAAACCTACGTTTCTAGCATTTGTTTACTTAGAGAAAGCTTTTGACAATGTTGACTGGAATACTCTTTTTCAAATTCTAAAGGTGGCAGGGGTAAAATACAGGGAGCGAAAGGCTATTTACAATGTGTACAGAAACCAGATGGCAGTCATAAGAGTCGAGGGGCATGAAAGGGAAGCAGTGGTTGGGAAAGGAGTGAGACAGGGTTGTAGCCTCTCCCCGATGTTATTCAATCTGTATATTGAGCAAGCAGTAAAGGAAACAAAAGAAAAATTTGGAGTATGTATTAAAATTCATGGAGACGAAGTAAAAACTTTGAGGTTCGCCGATGACATTGTAATTCTGTCAGAGACGGCAAAGGACTTGGAAGAGCAGTTGAACGGAATGGACAGTGTCTTGAAAGGAGGATATAAGATGAACATCAACAAAAGCAAAACGAGGATAATGGAATGTAGTCCAATTAAATCGGGTGATGCTGAGGGAATTAGATTAGGAAATGAGACACTTAAAGTAGTAAAGGAGTTTTGCTATTTAGGAAGTAAAATAACTGATGATGGTCGAAGTAGAGAGGATATAAAATGTAGACTGGCAATGGCAAGGAAAGCGTTTCTGAAGAAGAGAAATTTGTTAACATCGAATATAGATTTAAGTGTCAGGAAGTCATTTCTGAAAATATTTGTTTGGAGTGTAGCCATGTATGGAAGTGAAACATGGACGATAACTAGTTTGGACAAGAAGAGAATAGAAGCTTTCGAAATGTGGTGCTACAGAAGAATACTGAAGATAAGGTGGATAGATCACGTGACTAATGAGGAGGTATTGAATAGGATTGGGGAGAAGAGAAGTTTGTGGCACAACTTGACTAGAAGAAGGGATCGGTTGGTAGGACATGTTTTAAGGCATCAAGGGATCACAAATTTAGCATTGGAGGGCAGTGTGGAGGGTAAAAATCGTAGAGGGAGACCGAGAGATGAGTACACTAAGCAGATTCAGAAGGATGTAGGTTGCAGTAGGTACTGGGAGATGAAGAAGCTTGCACAGGATAGAGTAGCATGGAGAGCTGCATCAAACCAGTCTCAGGACTGAAGACCACAACAACAACAACATTGTCTGATTCACGAAAAGGTTTGCTAATTGGACGGGCACTGTGGGTCACTACATTGGAATCATATAAATCTGACGTATTTTGACTACATTGTTCATCTTCATGAGAAAAATTTATCTGTTCACTATGCAAATTTTGCAAATCAGGTGTGTCGAACTGGGCAGCGTTCATTGTATCAGAACGTGCCGCGTCATCAACTGTTAAATTTACTGTGGACATAATTGAATTTGTTTGCTCATCATTAGTATTTAAATCAATACTAGTGATCTGCACGCACCGATTATCATAATTAGAGGATCATCACTATTACACTGAGTGTCGCTAGTATTATCGGTCAAATTATTCGAGTCGGCTTTTTCACTCATTGCACATCGCGATGTACTGTTAGAAGTTTTTCGCGGCATTTTCACAAATCCAAGTTAAGCACAAAATCAAACAAAGACAAAGCAAGAATGGAACAAATACAGTGACAACAAATAGCAATAAATTGCCGATTATTTGCGAAAGAAAGTGTGACAAATTAGTAAATGAGTTGCGCCAGATGCAAGCTACATTTAGCGTTAGGTAAATAAGAGCAGATATATGACTACTTCTCAGAAATTCACAAAGAAAATACGATCCTGACCGGTTGTCGTCAAGTGTAACCTCCCCACAAAATAAAATAGTATAAATAATATTCACATTTAGTGTAACCTCAAAACAGAAAAATTCCTAAACCTCTCAACAGTAAAAAATATAATTGTTGTTCACATTCAGTATAACCTACCAACAGAAAAATTGCGTAACCTATCAATAATAAAATGTGACTAATCTCTCAATAATAAAAAATGTGCCTCACTTATAACCTTTCAGTAATTGACTGTCAATTTAACCTGGTAAATTTTGGACGTCAGCAGTGCTGCGTCATGGCCCTGAAAGATCATACTGAATAAATTGAAAATTCTTACCTCAATAAGGTCGCCGGATAACGCATATATATCTGCTCGAGTGCGCTAGCAACGAATTTCTTAATCATGGACCTCTTACAACGTGAATTTATGTAAGAATGTTGACTAATATTCTTTGTATGTGTAGTAATTTTCGACTACGCTGATACCCCAGATGTGTGCTTCCCTGTTCATGTGGCTGAAGCCCGTACATATTTCGTCCTGTTCAGTATATGTTACGGAAATCCAAGTTTTAATTAAGTGATATTTTCGAAAATATCATGTGCACTTATCGTGGTCTGTAATTACTAGGGCAACAGGAACAGTGCTGTAATCTATTTACGAATGCTGCATCAGTCTCTTCCCTGCAAGCTCCTGGTTAACTCTGCTCTATCCCAATACAAAATCAAACTTGCTGACACATCTTGACCGCATCATTATCTAGTTTACTGTACTGTGTTTGAATTAACGATTTGAGCGTTTCTTTGTTGCTATGACAAGCGTTCTTTGCACACTATACTGTCAGCAGTCTGTAGAAACCAGTCACAGATAGACAAAAGGCAAGAACAGTAACCTTTTTTTCTAATCTGTTAAACGTATTTCTTGGGGAGACTCTCAACGTAATTCTAGAGAGCTCTCCAGACAGCTTTTCTTTCCTCACGGCAACGGCTACTGGTTAACTTTTTGGAACCTCACTTCAGGTCTGGGCCTGAGGTGGTACGTATGAATGCTGCTTAGCACATACCTTGGTATATTTACTGTTTTGGTTAGTGAGATCAGTTACTTGCTTTTGACAGGAAACTGCTTCAGTAACTTCACCACATGCTCGAGAGTGTTTCCTATTTAGAATCACGGTGTTTTTCCATTAATTCTCGCAAATAATGTTTCAATTTGAGTTCTCCCTATGTTCATACGCATTTACCATCAGCACTGGTGATTCTTTATTTGAAAACAACTTTGCATTTATTCAAAGGCAGCGCTTTCCTTAGTTTGTGAACATGGTGATACTGATTCAGGGTGATATCGTGGAATAATTATTGATGATTTCGAGTGATGAGCCACATATATATGCAAGATTAAGTTTGCCGCTGCTCAGCCGAAGCTATTGTCTTCGCCGATTAACTCACAGTTCAGAAGTGTTTCACATAGATCTGATGGGATTCAAAGTTATTTTCCTGTTTATGATGCAGGGACCTTTGCGCAGGCTTCCCGTCACATATTCACAACAAATTGTATCCAAAGGCTTTCCTAAGGAATGGTATAAACGGTTCTGTGCAGAGTGTAATCCAATTTGCAAAGGTATTTAGTAATGTAATGGCATTTACAGAGTTTACTAATTTTAGTGGAATGGCTCTGACATCTACATAAGTGACACTGACATGCCTTTTGCTCATGTGTCTCAGCAGTGGTGTAGAAGGGAATATGCCTTTTGATTACTAAGTTTTGTGTGTCTCTTCTAACGTCAGTATTCCCAATTTTCATGTCCCTCACTTTGAAATCATTCAGGAAGTTTTATCTAAACCTGGGTATAATCTAAAAAGAGACTGTATAAATTTAATATTAGTTGCAAGTCAGATCACGTGTTTCACGTGGACCATTGATCATAATCAGACATAATTTACATATGCTGCTTGCCTCCTCCCTTCATTACTCCAGGGCAAATATCAAAGTCCTTCGTTATATGGCAGCTTGCGTTACTACCCATGTGTAACACTAAGCAGATCTCTGTGATTAATTACCTCATTTAGAGGGAAGTTAAAGAGAAGGAAGAGTAAGCTTACATTTTTTTATTCTGTCACAATACAAATACAGTAGTACAGTTGCAGTCGGCGATTCCAGCCAAGAATGAGTACAGCGTTGCACTCGCCAGCCTGCTAGGATGTGAGTTACTGCAGGTTCTTTGATTTACCAAGCAGTTAGTTTTTAAGAGTGTTCTATGTCTAATCAAATGTTCTCTCCAACCAGCAAACAATTTTGTTTACATCCCCACAGCAACAGTATTGCACCTAAGTCCTCGTACACCCCAGTGGTAAGCGGTGACGCAGTAAAAGACGAAGTTACGTTTCGTCTAACTAAACTGACGTCAAGAGTCAGGACCAGGAAGGAAAATGTATTCGTGGAAGTTAAATACACGAACAGTTCGAATCACGGTAACAACGCAGATGAGAAATTTGTTTAAGGAAAAGAAGTTCGTAAACTGAAGTACATCGCACCTCAGCGGGCAGCAAGCATGTATTATCAATGGTTCCTCCCAGCAGAAGAAAGTACGTACATTAGTGTATGCCAAGTAAGGTAGAATCTATTGCACTAAACTGTTTGGTAACTGATGGCTGTTTGTTACATGCATTTAAGGGAAATGGAATACCACACTTAGGATGACGTTAACAGTATGGTATTTTAATTTTGTCTAGCTGTATTTTAAAATTATAGTGTCCTGCTCCGCATGTGAGAAAGCCAAATGAAAAGCTTGAAAATCCACTCACTTCTCATCTCGTTGTTGTTATTATTAAAGTTTGATATGTTCAATGAAATTTACCTCTTAAACGTCGACAAACTGAAGAATTAAGCATTGCTCAGTGTTCCAAAAGCAAAAATAAATAAATAAACAAATAAAAAAATAAAAAAATCTTAAATGTTTAAAATTGTGGTCAGATTAAGGACAGTAACAAGTCTTGCTCTTTATCACTGTTGAATTGTTGAAACAACCAACTACAGGGATGAAATGTGCTAGACAAAGTGTTTAGTATCATCGTCGATTAGTCTCCTATTAATAAGTAGGCTCATCTCCACTGGTGTGACAAAATACGTAAATTTCCTTTTAGTATATCGTTAAAGCGGAAAAAGGTATTCTTGCTTGTTGATCATCTCATATTCTGTGAATGCCTTACTTTGCCCAAATTTTTAAGTGAGGTTGTTCAGTATCATGTAGAAAATACCAAAGGATACAAGAACACCATTATTTAAATACTTAAACAGAATCTTCACAGAAACTAAAGCATGTGTTGTCAAAGAAAATAAAAGTAAAAAAGCAGACAACGAGAAGGGCAAACAAGAACGTTTCTTATCATAATTAGCATCACAATTAAAGATAATAGAATTAAATACAATGAATACAATTATAGATGACAGAGAATTAATGGTGACAGAGAAACAGTCATACAGAAAATAGATAAATTCGGGAATTTTATTTTCATGGCTACCATTAAAGATTGATGCAAACAAACTTAACATTATAGTAGATTATGTGCACGTGTTATCATATGATGCAAAGAAAAATGTAAGTAAATAAATTCTGCTTCCTCGTTCAATTTATTACACATGCAACCTTTCTTCTATGGAGGTTAGAATAATCTCTTCAATTTATTACACATGCAACCTTTCTTCTATGGAGGTTAGAATAATCTCTTCTGTCAGACGATCAGTTACAGAGAAACAAATGTTTAACCAAAAAGGGTATCCGCACCACTTCACAACATGGATGCTGAAGTCAAGATCTCTCAAGGAGTTACACTATGTGATCAAAAGTGTCCGGACACCTGCCTGAAATGACAAGCTCGTGGCGCCCTCCATCGGTAATGCTGGAATTCAATATGGTGTTGGCCAACCCTTAGCCTAGATGACAGCTACCAATCTCGCACGCATACGTTCAATCAGATGCTAGAAGGTTTCTTGGGGAATGTCAACCCACTCTTCACGGAGTGCTGGACTGAGGAGAGGTACCGACGTCGGTCGGTGAGGCCTGGCACGAAGTCGGCGTTCCAAATCATCCAGAAGATGTTCTATACGATTCAGGTCAGGACTCTGTGCAGGCCAGTTCATTACAGGGATGTTATTGTTGTGTAACCACTCCGCCACAGGCCGTGTATTACGAAACAGGTGCTCGACCGTACTGAAAGATGTAATCGCCAACTCTGAAATGCTCCTCAACATTGGGAAGCAATAATGTGCTTAAAACATCAATGTAGACCTGTGATAGTGCCAAGCAAAGCAAAGCAACAAGGCATGCAAGCCCCCTCCATGAAGAACACGACCATACCATAGCACCACCGTCTCTGAATTTTAATGTTGGCACCACACACGCTGGCTGATGACGTTCACCGGGCATTCGCCATACCCACACCCTGCCATCGCATCGACACATTGTATACCGTGATTCGTCACTCCACGCAACGTTTTTTCACTGTTCAATCGTCCAATGTTTACGCTCCTTACACCAATCGAGGCATGATGTGTGACTTATGAGCAACCGCTTGACCATGAAGTTCAAGTTTTCTCACTTCCCACTTAACTGTCATTATACTTTCCGTGAATCCCGGTGCAGTTTGGAATCCCTGTGTGATGGTCCAGATCTCTGCCTATTACACATTACGACCCTCTCCAACAGTCGGCGCTCTCTGTCAGTCAACAGACGAGGTCGGCCTGTACGCTTTGTGCTCTACGTGCCCCTTCTTGTTTCCACTTCACTATCACATTGGAAACAGTGGACCTATGGATGTTTAGGAGTGTGGAAATCTCTCGTACAGACGTATGAGACAAGTGACACCCAGTCACATGACCACGTTCAGAGTGCTTGAGTTTCACGGAGCGCTAACGGCTACTGTGGTCACTAATATGTAGTACGTAGCTGTAGGCGGCAGCAAAATGCACCAGATATGAAAAAACATAAGTTTTTGGGGGTGTCCGGATACTTCTCATCACACATTGTATATACACTCCTGGAAATTGAAATAAGAACACCGTGAATTCATTGTCCCAGGAAGGGGAAACTTTATTGACACATTCCTGGGGTCAGATACATCACATGATCACACTGACAGAACCACAGTCACATAGACACAGGCAACAGAGCATGCACAATGTCGGAGCTAGTACAGTGTATATCCACCTTTCGCAGCAATGCAGGCTGCTATTCTCCCATGGAGACGATCGTAGAGATGCTGGATGTAGTCCTGTGGAACGGCTTGCCATGCCATTTCCACCTGGCGCCTCAGTTGGACCAGCGTTCGTGCTGGACGTGCAGAGCGCGTGAGACGACGCTTCATCCAGTCCCAAACATGCTCAATGGGGGACAGATCCGGAGATCTTGCTGGCCAGGGTAGTTGACTTACACCTTCTAGAGCACGTTGGGTGGCACGGGATACATGCGGACGTGCATTGTCCTGTTGGAACAGCAAGTTTCCTTGCCGGTCTAGGAATGGTAGAACGATGGGTTCGATGACGGTTTGGATGTACCGTGCACTAATAAGTGTCCCCTCGACGATCACCAGAGGTGTACGACCAGTGTAGGAGATCGCTCCCCACACCATGATGCCGGGTGTTGGCCCTGTGTGCCTCGGTCGTATGCAGTCCTGATTGTGGCGCTCACCTGCACGGCGCCAAACACGCATACGACCATCATTGGCTCCAAGGCAGAAGCGACTCTCATCGCTGAAAACGACACGTCTCCATTTGTCCCTCCATTCACGCCTGTCGCGACACCACTGGAGGCGGGCTGCACGATGTTGGGGCGTGAGCGGAAGACAGCCTAACGGTGTGCGGGACCGTAGCCCAGCTTCATGGAGACGGTTGCGAACGGTCCTCGCCGATACCCCAGGAGCAACAGTGTCCCTAATTTGCTGGGAAGTGGCGGTGCGGTCCCCTACGGCACTGCGTAGGATCCTACGGTCTTGGCGTGCATCCGTGCGTCGCTGCGGTCCGGTCCCAGGTCGACGGGCACGTGCACCTTCCGCCGACCACTGGCGACAACATCGATGTACTGTGGAGACCTCAAGCCCCACGTGTTGAGCAATTCGGCGGTACGTCCACCCGGCCTCCCGCATGCCCACTATACGCCCTCGCTCAAAGTCCGTCAACTGCACATACGGTTCACGTCCACGCTGTCGCGGCATGCTACCAGTGTAAAAGACTGCGATGGAGCTCCGTATGCCACGGCAAACTGGCTGACACTGACGGCGGCGGTGCACAAATCCTGCGCAGCTAGCGCCATTGGACGGCCAACACCGCGGTTCCTGGTGTGTCCGCTGTGCCGTGCGTGTGATCATTGCTTGTACAGCCCTCTCGCAGTGCCCGGAGCAAGTATGGTGGGTCTGACACACCGGTGTCAATGTGTTCTTTTTTCCATTTCCAGGAGTGTATAAAATGTCTAGGAGCACCAGAGGTACGACTATATAGGATATTACCAGCAGCAATTAGGCAGAACGCAAACCGCTGACGCCATGATAAACTGAAAGGGTCCCTTTTCAAAACAAAAAAATTTAAATCATTACTCCTCGGTCACATGCAGAGCTGATACAACGTCCCTGAAACCTTTAAACTATGCGACATAATCATTATCTGTTGCTATTTTGTAGTCATTTGAGTGTGAGGGTACATGGAAAATATGCCTTGCATACTAAACGCTAGGGTGGTGTGTCGTCAAAAATATCTTTGTTGTCTATTTTGTCAGCAGTACGATGTTTTGAATCTCATTATGTAACGAGTGCCTCCTTTGGGGATACAGGCAGTTTTTCCGGAAGTCAGGTAGCCACCCACTTCACAGGTTTTGAAAGCCAGTCTGTTACGTGAAAAATAAAAAAAAGTATTTTGTCCAAAGAAAACTTACCTTAAAGTGACACGTACCACATCATTACGAAATGTCATATTCATGATCTAAGGAACAAGGCTTTATGTATGTATATATTGTAATTAACCTGTTTCTACGGGTTATTACATTATTATTGGGTCAGCACCGACTCCGTCTAACTCACTTGGTTACTTCTTACTATTAAACTAAGGCATAGGCAAATGGTCGCTGAAGACAGTCGTCATGCGGCACCTGTGAACAAATCGTGTAAGACAGCCGTGTACGTTTTGCGTTAACTGTAAGTGTGATGAAGCGCCTTTAAGTCAACAAAACGTAGCATCAACTGTGTCTGAATGTTTAAATGAACCAGATGCAAACGGAAATGCTTATTGATTGTGAAATTAAAGTGAGAAGATTAGGGTCGTCACCGAATCTGACCATACAACTAATGAAAGGCTTGGCCGAGTCGGAAAATAAATTAATTTAGTTACAGACCAAAAAGACACAAAAGTGCATACGTTGTGATATCGCTCTTAGGGGATACGATATAATTAATAGTATTGCCCTTGCACTGTTCACGAGCACCAAACATTCCAAATAAAATAGAAAGTACATGAACAGTGTGCATAAGAACAGCTCCCAGCACCACACCTGAAAATAAGACTTAATCTAAAGCATTTGTTTTAAAATAAAAGGGGAAACTAACCACTGGACCCGTGCGTAAGGAAACGCTTTGGGTGTGTTAACGAGAAAGCTGCGAGGTGAGTAGCTTAGGCGCAAAAACGTAACCTCGGAATACAAGAGAAAATTATGGATAGAATCATTTATTCCTAAGAATGAGTGTGAGACATGTACACAATTCATGAAAACATTTATTCCTAAAACATTAAAGAAAAGCATCGATACATTCACCATTATAATCTACACCTAGAATCATTGGTGTGCGGTTGCCTGATAACTGATTGCAATAGCTCGTGAAACGGTACACGTTTCGCGGTACACCCGCGTGCCCACGTGGTATGTGAAGACGCAGTTTCTAGGTACTGTGGCCAAATTGCAACACTATCACATCACGCAGTCATCAACAGTTAATTTTCTTTAAAACGCACATTAGATCAGGCAGTTAATGATAAAAGTAGCCCAACGAACTCTAATGTCCAACCACGTGTTTGGCTCCCCAAGGACGAAAGATACATAAAGCAAGGAAAATTTACGTAAGGGCAAAGCTATTAATATTTAGACAAATAATAGCGTATACAGGCACAGCTGAAGACAACGAGACATTCATACAGGAACGAGAGCTGACTTCTTATGCGACACCTCTGTGTGGTGCTCTTTCGACGGATCCAAGTCTGATATAGAAATTTAGTAAAAGAAAAATCTGCCATTTCTGCATTCCTTGCTGCAACAAGATAAAGCAATCTTTCAGAGTTGAAAGCGAGACCAAAATATAACAGCTCTCCTCTCGCCAAGTAACAACGCGCCACATGTTCAGTCTCTCACCCTTCTTCGACTAGAACACAGCTGTGGACGCTTCCCGTACCGTCGGCAGACTGCCTCGCTTTACCTCCTCCATCCTCTTCCACGCTCCACGTGGCCCAGAAAACCCAAAGATGCCATTTCCGTCACCAACCTAACGCACAAATAGCGCAAAGCTGTTTACTTACTTGACCATTATGGGAGTTGGCTATTCTGTACAACTGCTGCTGAATCTGTATGACTATCGAAGACTTTCTGCAGCAGACTACGCCTCTGTCTAGCAACGTGACACACAGCCACATTCATTCAATCATTTATGAAAAAAGAGAAACATGGGAAAGCAAGAGAAATGCTAGTGAAAGTGGCCTACCGGACTAATGAAAGGTGGCTATAGGACCCTTTGACTATGTATGTGAACAGTTACCATCGCAAACACACTACAATTGTCAGAGAATAACTCAGCACAACTTTTTTGCCGTTCTGCATCAGGGAGCGTAACTCTTCCACACCAGCCATCACTATGGAGAATCAATTGCGTTCGGTCTAAAAATTTGGTTCAGTGTCGCGTTACAGTGTTCTTGGCGCAAATGGCTGAGAAATCATGAGGACATCGCTTCATTGCAATAGCAACCTCGTGTTGAAAAAAGTGTCTTCGACGGAGAAGGAATTATATGAGCTTTCCTCTGGTTTTTTTTCGGATTGGATTTAGCTTACGGATTTGCCCATCACATTGGCAACAGCATAGAATCGTCACTTCTCTTTAGAGGTTCTCTTTTTTCAAATACGGAACTGAGAGATACCAAGTAGGTTAAAGGAATCGGCTGCTGGCGACCGTGTGGAGAGGTCACATTGAGGGATCGCTTCCTAGTGGTCACCTGATGCTGTTTGGCGCAATTTTCTGGCCTTGAGGAAATAAGTTTGCAGTCTGCATATTTGACTTACTGCAGACTGTAATTTTGTATTCTGTAACACTGATCTTGCGAGCTGCACAGAGAAAAGGTCTTGGTGCTTTATTCCCCATTAATTCCCCCAGGTAAATTTTGGTGTCCTGCACAGTGTTAGCGGCATTCTAGGTAAGTTTAACTGAAGACTGATTACTTTGCTCTCTCTCACTTTTGTCAGTTTTGTGAAACATACAGAGGAAATAAACTAAAATTATGCCCATACTAGACTTAAATTTCAAGATTCTTTAACTTTTCCCGTAACTTTACTGGTCAGGCGATTCACTAAAATTAAGTGTAACCTGGTTTTTTATGTACTTATTGATTTACAACGTGCTCCATAACAATATCTGTAATACTACACACTCAAACACACACACACACACACAAACACAGAAACATACAGACAAACACACGCAGACACCCACACCCACACAGAAACACACCCACACAGAAACACACACACACAATAAACACGTACACACACGGAAACACACACACACACACACACACACACACACACACACACACACACACAACACATTCCTCTTCACGTGGAGTAGACTATGTGCCGGATTTCACCATCTGTGTGTGTGTGTGTGCGTGTGTGTGTGTGTGTGTGTGTGTGTGTGTGAGAGAGAGAGAGAGAGAGAGAGAGAGAGAGAGAGAGAGAGAGAGAGAGAGAGTGTGTGTGTGTGTGTGTGTGTGTAGTGCAGTGTAATGTTTGTGTTATACGATGATGACGAGAGAAAGGAGAGGGTGAAACCTAGTGCTGACACATAGCCTACTCCCTGCGAAGAGTAATGTGTGTGTGTGTGTGTGTGTGTGTGTGTGTGTGTGTGTTTTTGTGTGTATGTGTTGTATGATGTGTTTGTGTTGTACGATGACAAGAGAAAGGAGAGGGTGAAACCCAGTCCCGACACATATCATACTCCTTGTGAAGAGCACCAAGAGGCCCACCCAGCTTAATGTATAATTCTGAGAGTTGGATCACCATCAACGGTGTCACATGCCCTCACTTCATGAGACACTGTTGAGAAGTTTGGTAATTAAACCAGTACATTTGCACAAAGTCTGGTGAACCGGAACTTTACGCCAGCGTCTCTCCTCTCCCTGCGGTTCAAATACTGGCAGTTAAATTTTTTTTCGGCCATCAGGATTCAGACTAGCTTAATCCTACGTATAACGCATGTAAAGGGGGCAATTATTGCACTATACGAAATAAAATCGTCATAACTTCTGAACGGTTTGCATTTGTACGTTCAAACTGCTCTGTTGGCCGCGGGACATGATGGGAATTGTACGGTTTGGTTTAGGGACGAAGCACACTTTCATATTGATGGGTTCGTCAAGAAGCAATATTGGCGCATTTGGGGGACTGAGATTCCGCATTTCGCCATCGAGAAGTCTCTTGTGTGTGCTGTGCAATTTGCAGTCACGGAATAATCGGCGCGATATTCCCTGATGGCTCGGAGATTATCGATTCGTACGTGAACGTTCTGGAAGATGATTTCATCCCCGTTATATAAACTGACCTCGATTTCTACAAGATGTGGTTCATGCAAGACGGAGCTTGACCCCGTCGAAGCAGCAGAGTGGTTAATGTCCTGGAGGAGCACTTTGTGGGCCGCATTCTGGCTCTGGGGTACCCAGAGGCCTGGGCTGGCATGGGCCTCAACTCGCCGCCATATTCTTCGGATTGAACAAATGGCTCTGAGCACTATGGGACTCAACATCTGAGGTCATCAGTCCCTTAGGACTTCGAACTACTTAAACCTAACTAACCTAAGGACATCACACACATCCATGCCCGAGGCAGGATTCGAACCTGCGGCCGTAACGGTCGCGCGGCTCCAGACTGAAGCGCCTAGAACCGCTTGGCCACACCAGTCGGCCCGGATTGAACATATGCGATTCCTTTTTGTGGGGCTATATTAAAGACAAGGTACAGCATTTACCCCAAAACCTCTGCTGAGCTGTAAACAGCCATTTAGGACGTCATCGACAGCATCGATGTTACTACACTTCAGCAGATCAAGCTGAGTATCGCTATTCGTCTGCGCCACATCGTCGCCAATGATGACAGGGGTACCGAACAAATCATAACCTGAATCCGAATATTTTTAGTGGCGTTTACACGTTGAATAAAGTGTGTGCACCCCGTACTTTGTAACTACGTTTTTTCCCTATAGTTCAATAATTGTCGCTCTGTGTATCTAGCTGGTTAACATCTCCGTGTTGACGTATCATTATGCACAGTAGGCAATTAGAACAACTTACTCATTATTATGTGACAGCATTGAGCATTGCACCTGCCCGTCTTTAATTACAATGATGTGATTTCATTAACTAAAGAAAGTTGAATCCACTTCCCCTAGAAGTAGGTCGTAGGCTGGTATTCATTCACAATGTAAAGACTACATTAGGCATTTTCACAACGCATAGACTCTTGGTAAGATGGGAACGCAAAAAACCAAAATGAAGATTACAAGAGAAACAGTTTGCAGCAGGGGGAAGTAAAGCTGTGGAACGGTGAAGAGACATGTATAAAAAAAAATTTGGTTGTTAAAATCAAAATGCAAAGCATCTACTAAATCATGGTAATGATGATCTGTGACGGTACTGAAAAACGTACATCTGTTTACGTGTTAGATGAACATTGCAACAACTATGTTGCAACTCTGAAGAAGGAAAATCATGTTTTGTTTGTACATTACCGAACTGCTTACACTTTACTCTAGCAGCAGTCATTACACAGTGCGTGCTCTCGTACCATGATTGTTTCTTGGGTATGGATAACTTCCACTTCAATTCACCGTACCTGTGAACTATCATAACTAGTTATTTCACAAGTCAGTTGATACTCCCGTTCATATTTCTCCGTTGTTATAGCACATTCAAAATTTACGTCCTCATTACATCTCATAGAATGTGACGTTACAACTCGTGATGGGATTTATCTGGGTGGTCCCAGTCAATGGAATCAAAGGAAACAAATGGCACGTAAAAAAATTAGCCGAAACGCAAGTTCTAACGGTGGAAAAAAATTTCCACGTCCGTTTGTTCAGAGGAGCTATAGAATTTCGCAAACATGACGTTAGTTTTACCAATAAAGGAGGTAAGTCTCAAAGCAGAAGTTCGTTGGTTCCAGTGCTGCTCCGAACGACCTTTGCAGGTAACAAGGAGAGAACCAAAGTGTAAGGCCCACAGATGTTGGTGCTCCACCCCGTGGCTCGACTCCAGTTCGCCAACAGTAATGGGCGGTAAAAGTTTGGCTATTCCATCCACTCGTGCTGGTGAAACGTCACAGAAATCATTAAACACGCTTCAGCCGAAGATCCCGATAAATATACCAGCACACAATACAAGTGACCAACAAAGTCTCAATAAACTGCTCTCTACAGGATAACGTGCCTATCTCATACGTTGTGCGGGTCGTCTGCCCGACGTAACAGGTCACACTCGCAGGTCATTAAACCGCACGCTTTCGGACCGCCATGTCACCTTTAAAAGAACCAAAAAGTGCTGTTGTTTTTTATAAAACGCGAAAAATCACAATGCTTCATAAGGGTCCGATCTAGTTTCCACAATAGACTGCCCAGAGACGGCAGGAAAACTACGGTCTTAAATCTATTTTGTTTATTTCATCCTTCTCATTCCTTAATTCCACTTCCTTTTCTTACCCGTAGCGCGTTACATATCAATTGACTGAAAATATCCATTTGCTCTAAAAGCTCCGTTTTTGGGTTCCCTACATTATACCTTAAACGACACCCGTATAGGATCACTTTGTGTCCGTCCATTTGCTATCTGTCTTTCTGTCTGTCCGAGTCCTCAGAACCATTTTTCTCAGAAACGGATTAACGAATGAAGTTGAAATTTATGTCACATTTTAAAGGCTGCGATCCCACGGCGACGTAGAAAAGTGAAACTTTTAACTCAACGCAATCAAGAGATACGTCCATTTATGTCACGTATGTTGACACTGGCATGTTCACTTAACAAAATCTACAAGGTATTTCCCATTGACCTAGAATCATACAGTAACATTTTCCAAGAAGGAATACTTCACACTAAAACCAAAGGAGAAAAATATCCGAAAGTTGTTAATTTGTTATTACACTTTTTTTCATTTATTATCAAACTGTCAGGCTGTCTGTCCGTTCGTCTATTAAGACCCCTTTTTCTCAGGAACGGTTAGACGTAGCAAATTGAAGTTTATGTGACGTACTAAGACCTACGGTCCCTTGGCGGTACAATAAATGTTATCTTTTAAGTCAATGCAATCAGAAGATACGGCCATTTATGTCACGTATTTTGATGAAAAATCCCTCGTTAAGACCTGTAGGGTGGAATCCTTGACGCCGAATCATGAAATTTGCCAAGAAGAAAAGTTTCACAGCACAAATAAAGGAAAGAATCAGGAAAATGTTAATTTTTAATTAGGTCCCACGGATACGTATTTCTTTTATCATTTCCTATCCGGCTTCAATCTTGAAGTTGATACGTTATCGAAAGTGTTTGAATCACTGGGGTGGATATTTTACAATATCGGTATCGATTACAGGCAACAATCGTCAAGATCCTCGATTCCCGGAATGGATAAACTGTCTATATACGTAATTAAGTTTGTAAGAATCAGTCAGCGGGCGAGTCTTATTTGCACACGACCAACTTTTAAGTGTAAAAGCTGATCCCACACACGGTTCACGTTTCAGTTGCCTGCTTCTTGGCGTTATGATCTCGAGCAAGACCTTATATGTCAGCATCAACGGCGGGAGGGTTAAGATCTTATGAGGGCCATGTTCTATAGAGTGTCGACATGTTTGCTTGGCGTGATCGATCACCATACCTGTCTCCAGTCGAGCACATAAGGGAAATCATCGGGCGACGTCTCCAGCGCCATCCACAAACAGCATTGGCCACCCTGTATTGACCGACGAAATGGAGCGGTCAAGGGACTGCACCCCAAAAAGTGATATCCTGAGCTGTACAAAACAATGCATGTCAGTTTGCATCTTTCCATTCAAAATTCTGGCGCTACACCGGTTATTTACGTACTAGCATTTTACGCTTGTAATGGCGTATCTCGAGCTTAAATCATGCGGCTTCACGTGGAAACCCCTCTATTGTATGATGCGATTTATTCAATTGATATGAATGTAATGCAAACCGAGAAAATAATTCCTGTAATATTATGAGTCGTTTGTCGAGTCTGATAATATTTTATGAAAAATAATGTAAATATTTTCCATTAATCCGAGAGACGAAGCATACGATATTTCAATACGTTCCATGAAATCATGGAACTTCAAGTGTAATATATAACAGCCATGTTGCTCGCCCCCGTTTGCCTTCTGTTTCACGCCTGTGAGTCGGTGTATGTATAACTCGCTGTCTATACAATTGTATGAGCTTTTGTTAATTGAAAGTATCTTACGTTTCGTTTCAAAAATGCTTCTCCCTCCACGTGGAATTTATTTAAAGCTAGTTGGGTACTCTATCTCATGACTGTTACTCAGATCGGGTCGGACACACCTCAAATGACAACCACAACCGTTGAGGACGCCCAAAACCGGCGCCGACGGCAGTCGGAACATCCGCGACTGGAGGGGTCCGTTGAAGCCGAGTCTGGCGGGCGCGGACCACAGATGGAACACTCGACTCGGCGCGGACCGATTAGGGAACGCCCAGCTCCTCCCAGACATAAATACTGGACTCGATCGACAAAAGGACCAGTCTCAGGTAGCATCTGAAGAAGACAGCGAGGCACGCTGTTGAAATATTGTGCGAGAACGACGCGAACATCCGGCTGGATTTCCGAATATCCAAGATGTCAACAGATCGCCGTAAAAGCATAAACAATTCTATTAATGTTCTATGTCATTGCACGGTAGTAACAGACCGAATATGGTTATTGTAATGAGAGTATTTGTACTGAGAGCACAAAAAATACTTTTCACTCGATTCCTAAACATGTTGTTTTCCTTCCCTGGGTGGCCTGTGCGAGGCCAGCATCGGAGGATACGGCACACTGCGTTTCCGGTTCGGAGCTGCACTCCCCTGAATTCTGAGAGGTTCGTACAATAGATTTAAGTGCCTGTAGGAACGACTGACGTTGGTTGATGGTGGTGGTGGTGGTTAGTGTTTAACGTCCCGTCGACAACGAGGTCATTAGAGACGGGACATTGGTTGAGCTTCGCGTATTGTGGGCAGGGTGAAACGACCTGCGAGACGTCTGAGTGTCGCTACAGCTTATGTGTTTACTATTCTGGCGCGTCTGGAACGAAGATTCCTGGCACCGACTGACTGCATTGTCCTCTTGATTCCGAGAATACTTGTCGACTGTGTCCTGCTGGGTTGCGACCGTCTGGCGCCGGATGGCCGGTGGTCTAGGCAGGTTGTTTTCGTAGCCGGTCAAATGGCAAGTTCAGTGCCCTCAGCTGAATAGCAGAGGCATGATTGGTCAACTTAAACTGAGGCTAGTTGACATCGTAAAGTCCTGCTCGAAATTGTAGGGAATGGTCGCTATTGGGCCGAATGATGTTCTGAGACAGTGTGGGGGAATTTTGGAATCAGAACTGAATGCTGATTCGCGGAGAGTAGGGACTTGAGCAATGCGGGCTTCGCTCTTGCATCGCATCACAGAGGGGGATTCTGGATCTAATCTTCATCGGAGTCGGATGGGCTTGCGACTTGGTCTATCGTTTTTGGAAGAACTTAGAATTCTCGGACAGCCTTTACGGCCAGGGGTTGACACAGAGTTGCTGCACGGCGGAAGTCGGCGCATACATCAACAGGACGCTGCCTACCGACGACGTGCTGGAGATTTCAGTACTGCTACATTTTGCGGCTCCGGCATTGTAGGACCTTATCAGTTTTATACTGAATCCCTCAGCAGCACGCGTGCTCGCTTTGCCACAAGTCCACCTTGCTTGTTTCTCCATGTGATCCCATTTGAGCTCTCACTACTAATTGCGGTACTGCTACACAGTCGCCGGCCTAAGTGGCAGAGTGGTTCTAGGCGCTACAGTCTGAAACCGGGCGACCGCTACGGTTGCAGGTTCGAATCCTGCCTCGGGCATGGATGTGTGTGATGCCCTTAGGTTAGTTAGGTTTAATTAGTTCTAAGTTCTAGGTGAACGATGATTTCAGAAGTTAAGTTGCATAGTGCTCAGAGCCATTTGATTTGCTATTAAGTCGGGACCTTAATATTTGATTCATTATGACCTCCAGTCACTATCTCCAATCTATTGCACCACAGAGAGTAGGAGCCCCTTGTTCTCGAGCCAGTTCTTATTCTCATAACATTTCAGTATACCCTATCCTTTAGCCGAGTGTATGTGTCGACAATCATGTGCATTTATGTTGTGATATATAATAAATTTAATTGTGATATTTAACCCACATATCATTTCATGGATATAAGCAGAACCCCATTTCCTATTGTTTATTATGAGAAAGTGCTGTTTTTTTGAGTAGATTACGATTTTTATTACATTATTGTGAGTGTGCACTCCTTATTTTACCTACTAGCAGGGTCCACCATCATTTCCTTCCGTTACCGTTGTGTTCATAATTAATTAGCTGGTAGATAAGGAGGTGGTCTAGTGCATGTCTCGTTCTCATGCAAAATTCGTCTGAATTAAAGAGGTACAAACTGTTCTCCACCCCAACAAAAATGGTTCAAATGGCTCTGAGCACTATGGGACTTATCGTCATCAGTCCCCTAGAACTTAGAACTACTCAAACCTAACTAACCTAAGGACATCACACACATCCATGCCCGAGGCAGGATTCGAACTTGCGACCGTAGTGGTCGCGCGGTTCCAGACTGTAGCACCTAGAACCGCTCGCCCACCCAGGCCGGCTTCCATCCCAGCACCTCGCAGAGGAATATAAAATAACTTATACATTAATTTTGATAAATTTTGCCGTTTCGCTGGGAAAGCGGTCTGCGTGGCGTCACCTGGGGGAGGTGTGTTGCCTTCCGAAACTGGGTTAAAACCGCCAGGAGACCCTCTGATTCCTGGAAATCTTCAGACACGTCTGAAGTGCTCTTGGCTCAGAGGAACCTGAGTGGGGCGGGGACCGCAATGTCCTATCCTGTGGCCTTGACGTGGCCCTGGCGCTCAGTAGCTCCCTCGAAAGGAGTGAAGCTAACACGGGAAGGGCCGTCCATGCATGACGTTAAAAGGCTAGCCCTTAACTGGGTGCAATCCTCACGGTCTGCACTGGCCCACCGTGAACTAGCAAAAGCGGTGGGTGAGACGTGGTCGGTCATGATCCCCCGGTACGTGTGGAGACCCCCATGGGGAACGTAACTCGGGCTTGAGTGCCGCACCGTCTCGATGATGTCGAACTCCACAATATAAGACCCAGTCATGTCCATCTTTTTTTTTCTTTCTTCACATCATCATGTTCATTAACATCTCTGGGCTGTGGATTCGTGAGGGTTGTCGTGTGTCAAGGAAGGACGTTAAACTCCCGTCATGGTAGGACGCAAAACGCCCCCAACCCAGGCGAAAGCAAAGGGTGCATGGCGCAGGGGTAGCTGCGTTACGGGAGACACTCCACCTGTCTCCCTTGAGTTGAACTCGGTGGTCGGGCGAGGGTATGAGGGTGAGCCTCACGGCTTTCCTGGGGCCCTGCAGTCCGGCTGCCGACGTTCCTCACGTCCTGGACGACGTTAAAAGTCTCCCAACCCAAGGCGAAAGCAAGGGGTGCATGGCGCAGGGGAAGCTGCGCAATAGGGACACAACATCTGTCCCTGGGGAGGGGAGGGTCGAGTGGGGCTGCTCGGGGGTGGGTGATGGCGCCCTTGGCGACTCCCCACCACTGGGTAGCTTCTGCTCCCCTCCCCTCCCCTATTTTTACGCAGGGCACAGACCATCAGGTGCCCTGCATGCTGGCGACCTCTTTTGTCGGCGTGGGACCTCGGCGCGATTCGGCAAGGGTGCTTCGCCGCGCCTCTGGGTAACCGAGGCGTGGTCTGCCAAACCCAGATGGTGGTGACATCGTCTGGGCCAGGTTAGCTGGGTCCAGACCGCCGAAAGACTGGGTGACCGGCCCGCCACCTGAGTAGGAGCGGGTCCTTGGCCGAAAGGTGGAAGCTCGGACGAGTAGGCAGCGAAGGGCGAGAAGTGCATCCGCTTCTCCGGAGTGCGGGGTGCACTTGCCGGTGATCGCTGGGTGAAATCGTCGATGAGGAAGCCGCTGAAGAGGACCAGTCCGTTGGAAACGGTGCGCTGAACCTGACAGCTCAGGAATGCTCTTGACCTAGGGGCGAGGTTGGTGAGCGAGCTGTAGTTTAGTCCCCCCCCCATGCCAGAGGAACCGGTCCGGGGAAAGAGACGGGTTCCCAACCCCTTTTTTCGCTTGTCCAATGATGATGATGGCTACTAACGAGACAAGCGAATTGAGTGCGCCTGCGAGGCTTTCGACGATAGCTGATCCCTCGCCACAGGAAGGCCTGGGTCAGGCAATGGAAGAATGCAGTATGGAAAGGCATCTTAGATTAAGCCAGTTCTTGGACCATAATGTCAAGAACGGTAAAATTAGCCAAACTGCGGTACAGGCACTGAAAAACGAGTTGGCGGCATGGGCAATAGCCAATGCCAAACTCGAAGGACGAATAGAGGAGCTTGAAAGGGAGAATGAAAGGCTCCGGAAACAGCCTGCTAGGACATGGGCCGGGGTCGCGGCGCAAGCTGCATCCAAGCCCCCCACAACTAGGGAAACTATCGTTAAGGTGTCCAAGCGGCCGGAAACAGCGGTCTTTTTGAGACCAATGCCTGGCCAGGACATTAAGAAGGTCCAAGAAGTATTCGCGACTTCAGTCAACCCGGTAAAGGAAAAAATTAAAATTAATAGGATTAAGGCAATAAAGAATGTAGTGATTGTCGATGTTGCCACTGAGGAGGACAAAAACAAGCTTTTAGCAAATCAACAGTTATGTAAGGCAGTCAGATGTGAACCCCCCCGTAAGAAGAACCCCTTGGTCATTCTTTATGATGTGCCAAAGTCCGTAACGGACGAGGACCTATGTAAGACAATCTATGAGCAAAACTTTGACTCAGAAGGTAACATGGAAACTTTTCTAAAAGACTTTAAACTTAGGTTTAAAACTGGGCCTAAGGATAAAGATACAGTCCACCACGTAGCAGAAGTTACAGGATCCCTCTGGAGGAAATTAACAATTATGGGCAGGGTCTACATAGGTTTTCACTCCGTTAATGTTAAGGACTACCTTGTTGTCCCCCGGTGTCAGAACTGTGGGGACATTGATCACATTCACAAATACTGTAGTAGGAAACCTGCTTGCTCCAGATGCGGAGAGGAGGAACATATGAGGAAGGAATGTAAAAAGTCCGTGGTGTGCATTCCATGCACACGGAGAGGAAAGAAAACCTGTGGTATGGCAGGAAGAAACTGCCCGACCTACAAACTGCTAGAGCAGAGACTTATATCTCGAATTGACTATGGCTGATGCTGTTAACATAAGAAGGTCGAACATCAAAAGGAAGTCTCCCAGCAAAAGAAAAAGGGACGCTGAAAGGGCAGAAAGATTTAATAAATTTTTTGAAGTCTCTAAAACAAATGCAAGAACGAAAAGCAACGATGATTGACTTCAGTACACAAACTGACCCTGATCCGAGATTCAAAGAGATAAGAGAAATAATGCAAGAAATAAAAGAAATTGAGGTAATTGTAGCCGACTTCTGGGCTGCAAGTGAGTCTCCACCCTCAACATCTCCAGCTCCTCACTCAAAATTAAACCCTGAAGCTGAAACATTCGTTTCAAAGCTTGAATTAAAAGGGACACAGAAAGTAAAAATGGTTGATCTTTGTATTCAAACAGAACCTGAAGAAGAAAATGAGGAGCATGACGAAAAAGCAGCTAACCCAAGCTCACAACCTCAATCACTACCCGGAAGGAACAGTACTGCTCCTGTCCCAAGGAGTCTTCCAACTTTTACCCTGCAAGACAGCACAGTCACAAGCACCACTACGAGCACAAGTATGGCACAGCTGCAAGACGATAAACCAGCTGTAGGAGCGGACCCAAGACGGGTTTATCCCAACTTGGAGTTCGCGATGCAGCTGTCGCGTCTGGAGCAACCAGCGATCCTCACTACAGCGTTGAGGCACGTCGTGCGCATAGGTCATAAACATGGCAGAAAGGTCACCTTCACGACGATGGAGGCTGTAGATAGAATACAGCTGAAGTCAGTGAATCTTCCCACTGAGTTCGGAGCCCTGCGTGACCTGCTGAAGAAAGTATTTGAGAGAAGAGGTGAAGAGTTCAAGCTGGACGAAATTTACGCACAGGCTGTCCTAGCTAATGGTAGAATTGCATCCGACTTTAACCAACCATGGCCTGAATGTAACTTTCACACTTATTTTCCTTAATGACAACCCTAAATTCAATCACGGTAGGGCAGCTAAACACTCATAATAGTCGGCTGGTCATGCAGGAACTCCGGAAAGTAGTGGAGGAGAGGAGACTAGATGTAGTCTGTCTACAGGAGCCATACTACTGGGCCGGGCAAATATCATTCATGTCGACAACATGGCAAACCATCTTTACAGGAGAGGAGCCAAGGGCGTTAATAGTAATAACAAATAAGGCCCTTAGAGCCACAAAAATAGCGCAACTCTCTGATTGCCACTGTAACGTCATCGAGTTGCAGTCACCCGCCGGGATATTATATATTGTTAATATGTACTTTCAGTACGGGGGAAATTTCGAACATTTCATAGAACATCTCTCTAGGGTAATGATGGCGTTACGTGGGCGTAAGGTAATAGTCACAGCAGACATGAACGCGAAATCCCCCCTATGGTACAGCGGCACCAGGGACGAAAATGGTGAAAGGGCAGAGGAAGCAATAATGGCGTCTCAGCTGGTGGTAGTAAATAAAGCAGGGAACCCCCCCCACCTATGCGGGAGGAGGGGGACAAGGCACCAACATCGACGTGACGTTAGCAACACCGAATGCCATAAACCTCATCCACAGCTGGAATGTGATAGAGCACGCTACCACAAGCGATCACAACTTGATTACTTTTTGCATAGGAGATGAAGAGTGCCGCTGGGACCTGGGGTGGGAGATTCAATACAACTTTCACAAGACAAACTGGGAATGCCTGGCTCAGGAGTGTGATGTTCCTCCGTTGCCTGAGGGTGGCCTGGATGTCGACAGGTACGCCGAAGAACTGGTAGGCTCCATCGTTAGGGCGGTAAAGGTCGCTGTGCCAACCAGGAGGAGGGCCGTGGCGGCCTCACCATCACCATGGACTGCCGAACTGGAAAGTATGCGTCGGTCTGTTAGACGGGCGAGGAGGTATTACCAGCGAAGTGCCGTCTGGCAAGAGAAGCAATACTGGTTGCAGCGTTACAGAGATGAAAAAGAAAATTTTCAAAGGGAATTAAAGGAAGTAAGAACAAGGAGTTGGGAGAAGTATGTGCTAAATCAGCTCGATACCGATCCCTGGGGAATACCCTACAAACTCGTAAGGGAAAAGGTTAAATCCCCCGCGGTTCTCTCGACCATCCGAGATGGAGACCGAGTGACAGAGTCGTGGCAGGAAACTGCTGAAGTTCTCCTGCGCACTCTGTTACCAGACGATGACGAACATGATGATGATGACTCTCAAAGGCAAATCCGCAGGGAGGATTCTCTAGAATATACCAATGATACTAGAGTGTACCCGTTCTCGGAAGCAGAAGTCGCAGC
This sequence comes from Schistocerca gregaria, assembly GCF_023897955.1. Classification (NCBI taxonomy): domain Eukaryota; kingdom Metazoa; phylum Arthropoda; class Insecta; order Orthoptera; family Acrididae; genus Schistocerca; species Schistocerca gregaria. The sequence continues at coordinate 337,076,322 of NC_064926.1, read as the reverse complement.
ACACATCAAATTATTAAAGAAGGGGAAGGCGCCAGGACCAGACGGCATTGTAGCGGAGGTGGTACAGTTCCTCGCCCCACAGCTGGTGGCTCCTCTAACGCAGCTCTTCAATGAGTGTCTCACAGCTGGGAAATTTCCGAGAGTATGGAAGACAGCAAATGTAGTAATCATACAAAAAGGAAAGGACAAGGACCCCATGGATCCCAAATCCTACAGACCTATATGCCTGTTAGACATCATGGGGAAGCTGCTGGAGAGGCTGCTGGCGGACAGACTGACCGCACACAGGATGCTGCGTGGAATGAGTGACAGGCAGTTCGGCTTTAGGCCGGGGCGATCAGCGTCTGACGCAATTGCCCTGGCGGCTGAGGTCTGTGGCTCATCCACGCACAAGTATGTCGTAGGCATCATGGTGGACATCAGTGGCGCCTTTGACAACCTCTGGTGGCCCTCGCTCTTCTCGCGCTTGCGTGAGATGGAGTGTCCGGCGCCCCTTTATGGCTGTCTGAGGAGCTATTGCATGGACAGGGAGGTTTGGCTATCATCGCCTAGCGGGAGAGTAAGTAAGACCTGTACGAAGGGGTGCCCCCAGGGATCGGTCCTGGGGCCACTCTTTTGGGACGTAAACATAGAGCCCCTGTTAGACAGATTACAACAATGTAGAGATGTGCTAGACGTGATAGCCTACGCTGACGACCTCCTCCTGCTGGTAGGTGGCCGTAGCCGAGAAGACTTAGAGCCAAAAGTGGAAAGGTCAATGCAAGTTCTCCAGGAATGGTGCCGAGAGGCAAAAATGAAAATTGCACCACACAAATCAACATATCTTCTACTAAAAGGCAGTCTGATAAGAAATCCAACTGTCAGGATTGCGGGAGCCCCAGTTCTTCGGCGACGCGAAGCTAGGTATCTTGGAGTAGTAATAGACGAAAAATGGAATTACGCAACGCACATAGAAACGATTGCACAGCGCGCGATAGAAATCCTTAATAACTTAATAAACATAGGACATAAAAGATTTCACTTACCCCCCCCACCTTATAAAATTATATCACAATAGTATTCTGACTTCCTTAGTAGGGTATGCCAGCGGGGTCTGGGCACACAGGCTCACGAGGGTGGCGCCTGCCATGGCCGTGAGGAGGGTGCAGCGAAGTATGATACTAAGGTCTGCTGGGGCATATAGAACTACTCCTGGGGGGGCGTTGCTAGTTATTATGGGATTATGTCCCCTTGATATAAAAATTAGGGAGCAGGCAGCGTGGTATTGGGTAACAAAGGGGAAAATTGAAAAGACTAGGGAAATCATGGGTGTGCAAGTAGGGGACAAATATGCAATCAAGAGAAGGGGGGAGGAACTATGGCAAAGTCAGTGGGAAGGGGAAGGAACAGGGAGACGAGTTTTTGAGTTACTTCCAGATGTCGCAGAAAGGTTAAAAATGGGACACTTTCAGCCAAGTAGGGGTCTGCTGCACTTCCTGACAGGACATGGGCCATATCCGGCATACCTTTGCCGATTTGGTAAACAGGCGACACCAGCGTGTGACTGTGGTGCTCCGGAAGGAACACCCGAACACGTCATCTACAACTGCACGTTGTATGATGGCGTGGCAAGTGAACTTAGAGCGCAACTTCCTAGCCAAGATACATATACCTTGCTGCGGCGTGCCGACACATTCAAAGTCCTCAACAGTCTGGCAAATGAGATCTCGATGAAAGTCATGAGGGACTTTATTAGGGCAAGAAATTAATCAAGTACCAAACCGAACTTGACCAAGCTGCACCTGCACTACCGCCAGGCGCGGATCTGGCCAGCCATTTCGTGGCTGGAATCCGCCGCGTCTTTGGACAAGGACGGCAGGTGCATTACCCGGACTTGGAAATATCGCACAACTCTTTTTGATTAGAAAGTAGCTTTAGCAAGAACTAGAAATACTAACATACTAACAAGGTAGGGACTGCAGTGAAGTAAGAGTCGTAGCCAGCCCAGTGCCAGGGGCACGCCCACTTGGGTTAGCTCGGTGGGCAGGCAAAATAACAGTAGGTTTGTATGCATAACTTCTGGCACATACTGTAACACTGCAGATCACACTAGTTAGTCATGTAGGGTAGTCTAACAAGTAGCTTATTAATCATGCCCGTAGTTAGTGCCGTAAAAGTAAAACACTGCCAAGTAGTAGTATGTATTAAGGACCCACTAATTATTTGAGGTAGTGGGTTAACAGTATGGGAATAGTTTTTTGTATTTGACTTTTGTATCATTTTTATTTATTTATATATATTAAGATGTTGTATAATTAAAATTAATGTTGTGTCGTGTTATTAATAAAGGTTTTTTTTTAAAAAAAAAAAAAAAATTTGCCGTTTCACCCCAGTTCGCATGTTCTCTCTTGGGCGCTTCAGCATGTAAGCCGGTGGGGCACTGCAACGATCCTGAAACGGAAGCCAAGGGCGTGGACAGCCGGGATGAGGATGAACGCACCCTGTCAGCAGCGATGACACTCGCCATACGCAGCGCTGACATGACAAATGCAGTCGTCACGGTGCCCGTTGATTACTCCTTTCTCTCCTCTCCGCTCCCCTTCCCCCTCCCACACGCTGGCAACTCGTAATTAAAAACGCTAGTTGCGAGGCGTGGCCGATTAGCGCGGGCGGGCCCCGCCGCGAGTCTGCGTCTGCAGCTGGCGCGGTGTCCCGCGCGCTTCCACCCTCGGCCCTCCGCTATTGATCGGGCGCGGCCGGCGCCGGCCGACCGGCCGGCCGCTCCGCTCCGTCGCTGCGCGTCGCGTCCGGAGTTATTGGTAGGCGCCGTAATTGGATTATCGGCGGCCGGCGAGGCTTTGACTGCGTGTGTGGACGCCAGACACGTGCGTCTCCTGTTAATGCCGCCGGGCCTCGGGGGAGGAGGAGGGGGTGGAGGGGGAGGGGCGGCTGGCAGCTGTGGCGGTCCACCAGCCACGGCCGCCCGCAGCTGCTCGCTGACGGAGGGCGACGGTTGCTCGAAACACACTGCGATTAATGCGACACACATTTTAACCCCGCTGTTATCTTCGGGTCAATATGACCCGAAAAGGAATTGGTTCTTACACCACTTTTTAATATTTAAATAGTATTGCTCCAAACTTGATGACTTCTTTTTTCTAAGCATTCTAAATGCCTCAAAACTCAATTTGTTTAAAAAAATTACTTTTCTCCTTCTCGCCAAAATTTAAATTGTTACATTTCTGCTCCTAGGAATAGAATGACCCTAGGGGGCTTAAAAATTCTCACAATATACAAGGATCACTCCAAAAAAAATGCACAAAATTTTTTGTAAAAATACAGTTTTCATTCTGCATGTGTGAAAGTTTTACAGTGTGTATATACATCCTTCCCGCTTGTTTTCAAAATTAGTTCAACCTGTTCCCGTGAGTGGCGCCGTCACAGCATGTCTTCAAGATGACTGCTACACTTGACGATCGTCAGAAGCAACTTGCTGTCGTAGAATTCCTGTGCTGTGAAAACGAGAGAGCGGGAAACATCCCCAAGAGGTTGAAAAAGGTGTATGGAGGTGCTGCTGTCGATCGCAGTACAGTTAGTCGGTGGGCAAGCAGGTTTCGTGATGAAAGCGGGCACAGCAATAATGAGGATTGTTATGGCAACGGTGTTTTTCGATTCCGAAGGACTCTTGCTTGTGGACATCATGCCAAATGGGACCACCATAAATTCTGATGCATATGTGGCGACACTAAAGAAACTTCAAGCTCGAATGAGTCGTGTTCGACCACCATGGCAAAAGCAGGATGTTTGTTGTTGCACGACAATGCACGGCCACATATCAGTCAAAAGCGATCACAAAACTCGGATGGACGACACTGAAAAACCTGACTTACAGTCGTGACCTGGCTCCATGTGACTATAATCTCTTTGGGAAACTGAATGACTCTCTTCGTGAACAAGGTTTGAAGATGATGACTCCCTTGTGCATGCTGCCCAACAGGTTGGTCCAGAATTTCACCATGCGGGTATACAGGCGCTGGTTCTATGATGGCGTAGGGCAGTTGAGAGGGATGGAAATTATGTGGAGAAATAAAAATATTGTTCCTAAAGGATGTATCTACACACCGTAAAACTTTCAAACATGTAGAATAAAAGATGGATTTAAAAAAAAAAAAAAAAGATAGTGTGTATTTCTTTTGGAGTGATCCTCGTACAAATATCATAGTCAAGTTTTATTTCTACATGCCTGGGGTATACGCATAATGGTTTTTTGTGACAAAGTAAATTTATGATTCCTTATTGGGAAATATGCGAAGGTTGCGTGACAATGCTAGACGCTGATTGCGTTCAAATTATTTTAGCACATTACCATTAACAGCTGCATTTTATCTCCCGTTGTGTGCAGATGCAGTTCACGTATTTGTCGTAGTAATTTCTGTGTGGTTATCACGACAAAACGAGTTCTTTCCGATGAGCAATTGGAAGCATTAGAAAATGCATCCGACTGCGAGAAGAGGAAAGTCAAACCAGAGATGACAACGTACATCCTTCATCTGATTCAGAAAACATTTCAGATATTCATACCTCAAATAACAATTGGCAAGAAGCTGGAATGTGATTTTCACTCTGTAGTGGAGTGTGTGCTGATATGAAACTTCCTGGCAGATTAAAACTGTGTGCCGGACCGAGACTCGAACTCGGGACCATTGCCATTCACGGGCAAGTGCTCTACCATCTGAGCTACCCAAGCAGGACTCACGCGCCGTCACTTGCACCTTCCAGCGAAAGGCAAAGGTCCCGAGTTCGACTATCGGTCCGGCACACAGTTTTAATTTGCCAGGAAGTTTCATGGTAGGAAGCTGTTCAACTGATTAAGACTACAGACGAAAAAGAAATCACGTGGAGATTGAAATCTTTTTCGCACACTCGAAGAGCATCTAGCGCAAACATTATAAAACTGACGCCTAGTCCGACTTTGTACGCTGTCGTAAGAATGAGTGATATAAAATCATACTTCCAAGTTATGATGAACGATAACATTCAGAGTATTGTGGTGACTGACTAATATTGAGGGCAGCTGGGAATCATTACACTTTAAGCCTATATTGGACTGTTATTACTGGCTGGTGTGTACAAATAATATGGTGAATCAATATATCAACAAAGAGTCTGTGATGTCCAGAAACATGTAGAGTCATGAAAGGTGTAGAGACATGAAAGATCTAGAGCCTTCTTTCCTGCTTTAATGTCGCTGAAACGGTCTGTTGCATCTGACGTGTGTTAGCTTCGATGGCAAGTCTTATCGAAGAACACGAAGAGTAAATGATAAACTGGCATCTATAACCGCTCTGTGGGATAAGTGGGCGTAAATCTACATCCACGTGATTATTCTGCTATTCACAATAAAATGCCTCGCAGGGGGTTCAATGAACCCCCTTCAAGCTGTCTCTCTTTCGTTCCACTCTCGAACGGTGCGCAAGAAAAACGAGCACGTAAATCCCGTAGCAACGAAAAACGCTGGTGTTTTAATTATTGCCACTCCAATTCACGTACCACGTCTGTGGCACTATCTCCCCTATTTCTCGATAATACGAAACGTGCTGCCCATCATCGAACTTTTTCGATGACGTCCATCAGTCCCACCTGATGCTGATCCCACACCGCACAGCAATATTCCAGAATAGGGCGGGCAACTGTAGTGAAGTCGCTTTAGCATTCCTGTTGCACATTTTAAGTGTTCTGCCAATGAATCGCAGTCTTTAGTTTGCTCTATCCACAACATTTTCTAGGTGATCATTCCTATATAGGTTATTTGTAATTGTAATCCCCATGTATTTACAGCCTTCAGATTTTCAGACATATCGCATAATTGAAATTTAGCTGACTTCTTTCAGTATTCGTGTGAATAATTTCACACTTTTCTATATTCAGAGTCAGCAATTCGTTTTGGTCATCTGATGACTTCACTAGACGGTATATGACACCATCATCTGCAAACAATCTAAGACGGCTTCTGAGATTGTCTCCTATGTCGTTAATATAGATCAGGAACAATAGAGGGGCTTTAATACTTCCTTGGGGAACACCGGATATTACTTGTTTTACCCGATGACATTTTGTCTATTACTACGAAGTGTGACTTTTGTGTCAAGAAATCACGAATCCAGTCGCACAACTGAGGTGAAAAGTCACAAGCACGAAATTGATTAGAAGATGCTTGTGATGAACGGTGTCGAAAGCCTTCTGGAAATTTAAAAATATGGAATCAATTTGACATCCCCTGTCGGTAGCACTCATTACTTCATTAGTATAAATACCTAGTTGTGTTTCACAAGAACGATATTTTCTTAATCCATGCTCGCTATGTGTCAATAAATCGTTTTCTTCGAGGTACTACATAATTTTCGACAACAGTGCATGTTCCAAAACCCTTCTGCAAATCGACGTTAGTGATATGGGCCTGTAAGTAAGCATATTACTCCTGCTTCCTTCGTTGGGTATTGATTTGTCTTGATCACTTTTCCACTGTTTAGGTACGGATCATTCTGTGATCCAACGGTTGTATATAATTGTTAAATGTGGAACTACTGTATCTGCATATACTGAAAGGAACCTTACTGGTATACATTCCGGACCGGAGGCCTTGCCTTTATTAAGCGATTTAAGCTACTTTGTTACACCAATGATACTACCTCTATGTTTCTCATCTAGGCAGTGGTTCTTCATTGGAATTCAGGAATATTTACTTCGTCTTCTTTGGTGAAGCAGTTTGGGAAACCATGTTTAATAACTCTGCTTTAGTGGCACTGTCATCAGTGACTTCACCGTTGTTATCGCGCGGTGAAGGTATTGATTGCGTCTTGCCACTGGTGTACTTCATGTATGACCAGAACCTCTTTGGGTTTTCTGTCATATTCCGAGACAGAGTTTTGTTGTGAAAATCGTTAAAATCATCTCGCATTGAAGTACGTGCGATATTTCGAACTGCAGCAAAGCTTTGACAATCTTGGGGATTTTGAGTTCTTTTAAATCTGGCATGCATTTTTCGTTGCTTCTGCGACAGCGATCTGACCCGTATTGTGTACCATGGGGGATCAGCATCGTCACTTATTAATTTATGTCGTGTATATGTCTCAATTGCCATCGATACTATCCATTTGAAATCATTTCACATCTTTTCTACGCTTGTATGATCAGATCGGTACGAGTTAAGCCTGTGTCTTAAAAAGGCGTTAAGAGCATTTTTATCAGCTTTTTTAAATATATATATACTTTGCGTTTCTTTTTGAAGGTTGTTGATGTTACGGTATTCAGCTTAGCAGCAACTCCCTTGTGGTCGCTAATCCCTGTATTCTCCACGATGCTCACTGTTTGTCCAGGATTACTTGTTGCTAAGAAGTCAAGTATGCTTTCGCAATCATTTACGCATCGAGTGGGCTGATGAAGTAATTGTTAAAAATGATTTTCTGAGAAAGCATTCAGTAGAATTTAGGATGATGTTTTATGCCTGCCGCCGGCTTTAAACTTATAATTTCTCCAGAATATCGATGCAAGATTGAAGTCACCACCTACTATAATTGTATGAGTGGGGTACCTGCTTGAATTGAGACTGAAGTTTTCTTTGAACGCTTAACGGTTTAGCAACTGTATCTTCTCAGTTGGGAGGTCGGTAAAAGGATCCAATTAATAGTTCAGTGCGATTGTCAAGTATAACCTCTACCCATGCTATTTCTCAGGAACTATCTACTTCAATTTGACTACAAGGTAAACTACGTCTGACAGCAATAAATACTCCCACAACCAACTTATTTAATCTATCCTTTCTGAACACTGTCTGATTGTTTGAAAAAAATTCGGCTGAATTTATTTCCGGCTTTAGCCAGCTTTCTGTACTTATGCCGACTTGAGCTTTAGTGATTTCTATTAAGGTTTGGAGCTCTGGTTCTTTCCCAACACAGCTACGACAATTTACCACTACAATACCAATCGTTTCTACAACTACCTTGCTGTATTTTACCTGCCCCGTTCTAGAAGGACGCCCTTTCTGTGGTTTCTTGAGACCCTCTAACCGAAAAAACCGCCCAGTCCCTTCCACACAGCCCCCGCTACCCCTGTAGCTGCCTCCCGTATGTAGTGGACTCCTGATCTATTAAGCGGAACCCGGAAACCCACCACCCGATGGCGCAAATCAAGAAATCTGCAGTCTACACGGTCGCAGAACTGCCTGAGCCTATGATTCAGATTCTCCATTTGGCTCTCCACCGAAGGACCACAGTCGGTTCTATCGACGATGCTGTAGATGGTGAGCCCCGCCTTAGTCTCGCAAGCAAGACTGGCCGTCTTTACCATTTCCGCTAGCCGCCCGAAACCAGAGAGAATCTCCTCCGATCCAAATCGACACATGTCACTGGTACCGACATGAGCAACCATCTGCAGTTGGGTGCACTGCACCCTATACTCTTCATGGCATACGGTGCCACCCTTTTCACATCCGGAATGACTCCCTACCCCCCCCCCCCCCCCCCTTCGGTATGCACACGGAGTGTACACTGGCTTTTAGGTGGAAATGAGATCAGAACTACATAATCCTGGCACAAATGTAGCTGTGGACGAACAATGGATAGCCATCTGAGGCGTTGGCCATTCAAACAGGTACCGAACAAACTTTCGAAATGAGAAATAAATATATGGACATTATGTGATACTGCTATTTCTTATGTTTGCAGACAGAAATCAATACAGGCAAATTACCTGCACAAGCACTTCAGAAAAATCAAGGTATGAAGGTTGTCATGCATCTGACACATGAGCTAAAAGGAGAAAATAACATATTCGACAATTACTTCACATCATTTGCATTAGGCCAAAGACTTCTCAAACGACACCTTACAATGCTGGTGACGGTGAGGAAAAATAAGCCTGAACTCCCTGATAATGTATCATGCAAAGATGATGTTGACACTTCAAAGTTGCTTTTTTCCTAAGAATACCAATTTTCCAAGGACGAACAAACACGTTGTCCAGACGTCTAAAACGCACAACAGTGAGGAAATGAGCAACAGAAAAGACAAGAAACCAAAAGCGATATTGGACTACAATGCAAGCAAGGGAGCAGTTGACGCACTGGATCACCTTTCTGCACCTACACACGCAAGTGGAAGATCAACCGCTGGGCGATGATAATGTTCTGCAATACTACTGCTACTTCTGCCTACAATGCCTTTGTGCTGTGGAGATAAATCAATCTAGGGCGAGAAAAAAAAAATTTTTTTTACGAAAGTAGAATATTTCTCGCTGAACTGGAAAGGCTCTCAATTACTCATTACACCGAAGCTAGACAAATGCTGTCACTAAATGAACAGTTAGTAGCTGCGGTGGCAACCAACACTAAAAGCGCGCCGGATGCAAATTCCGTCCACCAGGTAGTGACAACTACACCCCAGTGAAATGTCCAAATCGTAACAAAGATGTTTGTAAACGGGTGACAAAATAGAAGCCTTAGAACCATTTTGCGATTTTACGTAGCACCAGAATTTTCTCCACACTACTGTTTAATGTGCTCAAGAAATTTTCTGAATCCTACCAGGGCTACCGACCGACTCCTCGATTTCGCGAGCTGCCCATAGCTCCAATACATTATTTTCACATGCCGACATTTCAACCAATCAACCTCCAGAGCAGTGTGTAGTCACTGCGATTTGCCATTTCCTGCTAAAGGTCATAGTACATCTGCCAAGAACTGTTCTTTGCCGACAAGGTACTGGGAAACGCCAGCCATTATTTCCCTCTGGATATCACCCATCCTAGCCAGGTCACAACCCTTTAGTTGAATTAGTGGAACCCAGGCCATTACTTTAGACTGCGGAATAGCCGCAGTTCCAAGGACACGGCGAAAGCAGTAGCTGTTACTCACAATAGCGGTTAAGTTACAATTAGGATATCCTGCTTACTGACATGCACGCGCATGTACCGTACTGGTGCCCAATATTCAGTAGCAGAATATGCAAGAGATTAGGCCACTGTGCTTGAGCTCCCCAAGAAGTTCCAGCTTCTTTCCGAATAACATTGTTATTGGTTTTTAACTTTTATGCAAGTGAGGTGAGGTGAGTTTGTGATGGTGAATGATTTAGTATGATTCCGAGATAATTAGGGTGTTCATTGCTCTACCACATTTGAGACGACAAAAGCAATGGCCCTCGAAAGCGAAATGACTAAAAACTTAATTTTTTCAAACGTTACCTGTCCAGTAAACTGTGCTCAGTATAATACAGCTTTCATCTCAAGTCAAGAAAACCATTTCTAGACAGCTCGTGAGTTCCAAGCACTCAAGACTGGAGATGTGTGGAAGGAGAAATGGAAAAATATTACTAGCATACGTGATCATGGCCTCATAGACCCGACACTTGCAATTGCCTAGAAGAACCTGGTATTAACCGCACAGCATACGATGTGGACACGGAAGAACGAAGTCCTCCATGTACAAATGGAGACTCTCTGACTCCCCAGCGTGTGACTGTGAAGATTCAGAGCAGATCATTGACCACACTGTAGAGGAATATCCCAAGAGATGTTTCAGTGGAGACTGCAAGGATATCCTCAATGCCTCTACAACAACACTGGAAGTGATAGACTCTCCTGACATCACCCTCTAAGGTTAATTCAGACCCTAACTCCTTTTGCACTTTACTGTGGATTGTGTACATATACCCATACGAGAAGTAAGTAAATAAACTTACGGGTCCGAGGGATGGTTTTTGCTTCATGCAATAACTTTTTCTCTTTCTTGCAGGACGACCTGTTCCGGTTGTCAGCGGGCAATATAGCGACTTTCGTGTGCCTTATTTTACCATCTAAAGTCAAGTTACCTGTGTGGGTTGGTTAAATGGGAAGCTACCGCCTTTGCGAACTGGGAGACAATATCTTCCGTAAGTATTAGATTCGATTGAACATACTTTCGTCCCAGCAGACCCATAGGGTGGAGATCTTAGAGTCGACATACAAGCTTCGCTGCCATAATGCATTGTTTTAAAACCATTACTTTACGTTTTCGTTTCTTTCCAAACTTTACTTTTAAACGTTCTCTGAACACTCCCACTTACAGTTTGAAATATGCTAACATTTGGCTCAAAGTCCCTGTGATGATAAAAACTTACTCTACAGCCGAGATATGTGAAATTAGATATTTAAAACGTTATTTCCTGGCATAATCTTCGAGCTGACTGAATCCGTTCCTCTAAATGGCATAATGTTCCTTTTATTAACGGAGGCTATATAATTATTTGACTTTCGTTGATTATTTAAAGCTCTGTGAATTTCTGTAACTGTTTCACATTCAGCTGAATAATTCTTTGGTCGTCTGTAAAAAGAAGACTGTTTCAGTAGACATTGTTTGATGACTTAATTCCTGGATAAATTAACAATTATTTAAAGTGTCGTCAATATGTATGTCTATGTCATATATTTACTAGAATGTGTTCACTTCTTTTAATTACTGTGTCTATGATAAATTCAGTATCTCTATACAGACTCTTTATTACCAAAATAAAGTGTCGAGGATATCCGCTTTTTGTAGTGTTTGCCACAATTTGGTTTTATTTGATCTTTCAAAAGTCTTTTCAAAATCTCCTCCGTTTCCTAAATACACGTCGCTCTTCAGCTAGTAGAGAATCTGCAATAGTGTTTAACCAGTTATTCACCATTTTAGTACATATATTATATCCTGTATTCATGAGATTGATTCCTCTATAATATTCACAGTTTTTTTAATAGATTATTGACTTGAACCTTTGACAAGGAGGAAGGTATTTGGCAATTTTCGCAATTGTAAATGTAAAATTCTTAATTCGCATTTTATACCACTATTTTTAATATGTTCCACATTCACGCCATATAATCCATGCACCTTCCTTTTCTAAGGATCTTAATATTGTATCTATTTCTTCTAAAGTTATAGGGTCTGCATATGGAATGTTATTTCCATGGGAGCTATCTACTTCTGTTTCATTTAACTTTCTCATTATACCAAAATTGCTTATAATGCTTTTATCCATAGTAGTTCATTTACTAGGTTTAATCTTGGAGCATCTTTTACTCATTTCTTTATGTACTTTATTAGTTTATATCCATTTAACTGCTTCCCACACACATTATGCTCTACCTCACTTATAATCTTTTTCCAGGATTCCTCGCGAAAGTTTCTGATCACTTTCTTGGCATTTCTCTCTTTACATACTTCATAGGATATATTTATTTTAATTTGTAAATGTATCTTTTATGTTTTACATTTTTCTACTACTGCATGTTTTATTTCTGCATTCACATAGTAAAACCTTTTTTATTTTTGATCTTTCTATTCATTCATAAAACTTCATTTGCAGTTTTACAGATTGCCTGGATAATATTTTCCCACTCTTCATTCACATCTTTAACGAAGAGGCTTTCTCTTACATATTTTATACGTCTAATTTCATGAAAGATTCCGTAAAATTTTTGCTTGTTGAAGAAGCACCTTATACACTTTTTCATTTTCTCTTTTGTGTTTAGAGTTTTTTTCTATTTTAAATAATTCCAATTTTTTTCAATTTACAAGACAGTGATTCAAGTATATATCACATACTCTGTGTAGTGTAACATCCTGAACTATGGAACTTACTTTATTACTGGCTAGTACGCAATTGAATAATGATCTAGAACATCGATAGTGTGTGTTATTATATTTCTTGAGAAATAAGATATCAGTTAATTGCTAGAGGGTATGACCAAACAGCATTGTCATTGTTCCCATCGGATTAGGGAAGGATGGGGAAGGAAGTCAGCTGTGCCCTTTCAAAGAACCATCAAGGAATTTGCCTGAAGCGATTTAGGGATGTAAGGTGGCGTGGTTTCCTGACCTTCGTTTCTTACATATTCCGACTTCACAATCGTATTCTGCGTATCAAGATGTTTCATTCGATCCCAAACTAGATAGGGTAAAGTCAATTTGATATATTTACATTTAATTGATATGCAAATCTAATACATAAATCGCAAGTGCAGACCGAGATTAAAAAATCAAGGTTGGCGCACATAAACATTCAAGACATGATGGCCACAGGAGTTTTTGTTCTGTGGAGGACACCAGCCCGCTGGAACGTCTGTAGGAGGGTGAGTTAGCATGCAGCTAAGCTGGCTGGCAGACCGCCGACGGACCAAAACAATTTTTGATCCAGAAAAGGGATAATGGCCTGTATGTTCACCTTACGAGCATAATCCACTGTATTGTTTGGGAGAGCCCAAGAATATGCATTTTTTGATGGATCTAGTGCGCAGTTTTAGAGTTCTCAGAGGTAGAGAGTAAACGCCTAATGGAGATGCTATATATGTCCGGGTTGGTCAGCTTACATGGAGCGCCATTCTCCGGTTCGTGAGAGTAACGCTGATTGGCAGACTATTTCTGATGCAATGAGCGACAGGAGTGAGGGAAAGACAGCAGATGATATACCCTTTCACTTTTTGCTTGGAGAGGGGTTGTTCCAATGATACTCTTGAAGTGGGAACACGTAGCAAGAGTGAGTGTACTCGTGCGTGTATGCAGACGGTGAGGAACACAGTCTCTACTCAGTACTGCATTGAGAGAATACTCTATATTGAGTCGCTCGCGATTAAGCGTTTGTTGGCCATGACACTTAATGTTCGATGTGAACGCAGAGTATTAGTTAGCACCTTCGAATGAACGTTGAGTGGCATCACAGTGGACTGGTTAAATGACTGGTGTACCACGCCACTAGTTGGACTAGGGGCGCATAGAAGTCCTTGACTTCATCAAGGCATAGTGAGAGTTCGATTGGGGAAGGTCAATCCAGACAGAAAGAGATAGTTTTGTTATTTTTCAGCGGCGAACGACGCAGGCAGCAGTCGTCGCCACTCTTGGTACTGTGCGCTACAGCGTAGGCGAGCCCCATCTTTCCTCCATTAGAAATAACATCTTCATTCTCACACGAGAGCCTCGATCATACTTAGAAAAATTCAATCGGATAATTATTCAAGTTGAGTAGATGCGGCTCTCAGCCATTCTGCTGAGTAAATAACATTCTTAAAGAAAAGGGATGAAAGAGTTTTACCACACTTTGTATATAAATTTCATTAACAGGGTTCCTATCCATAAGAGGTAACATCCTATTCCGAAAAGAACCTGGAAATTTGTGTATCAGTTTATAAATAAATGTTTCACTTGATTTTCTTAGATTTTGCAATAAATAATATTTTCCGTTCATTTAGTGTTTTTCTGGCACCAACTAACGAGACTCCAGTACTCAAGTATTCCACTAGTTACATTAGAAAGTAGAATATTTTTTGCTGAAAGTTTTTCAGGCATTTTGGGTACCTTAGGAGCGTCTATCTGACTTCTTTAGTAGTGTCGGGTGGAAATTACTTCTTGCATATGCCAAAGGGTACTTGTCAGATCAATCCGTTGCACAACTTGTCAACATAACACCCACTCACATACAGAAAATGGTGACCCTACCACACCTATCATCTGTTGCCTATTCTGACACTATTCTATCTTGGTAACCTACCTATTTTACCTATCCTGGCAGGGTAGCAATTTTTAGTCAGTACTAACTGCAACAATCCGTACTGTCTTCTGTTTTACCTGCGTTGCTCTTTATGTTGAGGGTAGAGTCAATTTTACATAATTCCAGTTAATCGATATGCAAATCTAATAAATAAATCGCAAGTGCACACCGAGATTAAGCGCATAGCCTACCACTTCTCCATTCTTTTATTAGTTGTGTATCATTTATTGTTTGTGTGCATGTTGCAGTGTACTCAATGATACAAGAAAATTTTTAGTCTGTTTTATATCTCTCTTTCTGTCTTTTAATTAATGTGTTAATTTGTTGACTATTTAATTATATTTTATTTTGTGATTAGTATAAGATATGAGATTTACTTGCCTCTTTGTATCTTTCCTTTTCTTTTCTTTTACTCTTCTTTTCATTCGCATGCTTTTAAATGACTCACGAGGTAGATGCCAATACATTTACCTACTTTTGGGTTTGTTAGCTCTATGGTATTTTCATGAGTGATTCTGGAAATTATCATTGGCTCTTTATAGACTGCAAAAAATTTACGGAATTTGTTTTGGCTCTTTTGTGAAATGTAATGAGTCTTTACGAATACTTTCTGGTCCAAGCTGAAGAGTTTCTCTGTGGTAGCTTTGTCTTGGGTGATCTTACATCTCATTGTTGCTGAGCGAATGTTCCGTAAGGCAGAAGCGACGATTTGTCTGTGTTGCTTTCGGGGAATCATTGGAAATTTATTGATTTCTTTTATTTTTTCTGGTTGATCTATATTTTTTAATACTGTAATTGGAGGATAAGTTGTGGTACTATGTGGTGCTGACTCTTATCGGAAATTTTCGTAAGTCCCTGTTTATCTGAATTGTGGTTAATGTCAGTTTTTTTCTAATTTTTGTTTATCTACTAGGAAGAAATGAATGTTCTGTTTTGATTGAGTTAATGGTTAGAAGTTAGTTTGCCTAACCCTTTCCGTATTTTCCCATCAATCTTTACGATTTTCAGGATTCGGTGGCTAAAATTCTACTTCTGGTTTCCCTTTGCTGTGTTGTTCTTGTCTCTGTGGACCATGATTTCCTCTGTAATTATTCGCGCCCTGGTCTCGCCCTTGACCGTTGGTATTTTGAATCCTAAACCAATATCCACCACTGTATGACTTTCCATTACCATTCCTATTTCGGTATCAATTATTCTGGTTCCCGTTTCTATGCCAGTTACCTCCATTATGCCACTGTCCTGAGCTGTCAAACTGCCTGAAATTATTATTAGTAGGATTACGATAATTATTATTAGAATATTCGTTCCTAGTCCTCTCCCTTAGCTGTTCCCTTTGTTTTTTTCTTTCGCCTCATTTTCTTTAAAAACTGATTTGAGCTCCTTTAAGACCTCTTTGAATTCCTCGGTATTTTCATTTTTTCCTACGGACGCGTGTTGATGCTCTACCGGTAACTTCATTCTACATAGACGTATCGGCTCCCCATTACTCATAAATGAGGGTTGTGGCTGATTCATAGACTCAAATAATCTGCCACTGCTTGTGTCGTCTTGCCTATTCTCTGGCAATCCACTGCCTGTCTACATATTTTCTGTTTCGATTTCTACGTGAGTGTTACATCTGGTCTTTGTTCTACTTGAACTTTCTTAGACGGCGCTTGTTCACATACAGAATTAATGCTTGACATGTCACTTGTTTCGCTACAGGTGTAATCGCTTTCTATCTATTCTTCGATAGTTTGTGTCAACTCCGTTCGAAGATACTGCTCTTTGTTTTTAAGTTCTATTTTAGTGATCGGCTGATCATATTTTTTCAGAGCAACTTTTGCGACCTTGCTTTGAATTGCTTGTTCTTCCGAAATTTGAATTGCTGTTCGAGTGGCTTTTTTGTCAGACGTTGCACTTTTTTGTCAAAGTTCACGATGTCCAATTGGACCTTGTCTACTTGTTGCTGACCTTGTGTTAGTACCTGAATTCTTTCCCTATGTTCTTTCGCTTCCTTATTTATCTGAGTGATCTGACTATCAATTCTGGTGATCCCTTCTTCCTTCTGGATTTTAATCTGTTGAATCTCTTTCTTAATCTATTGTCTCAATTCCTGATTATCCTGTTTCACTTCCTGTTACTTTTTCGTTGTCTGTGTATTAATGTCCTGATTATGTTTTGCTATTTGTGTCGTTGTACTAGGGTTCATTTTTTGTAACGTCTCCTGTAACACTACCTTCTGCTGAACTGTGTGTTTTCAATCCATTATTTTCTACTCGGTCACTTGCGTCGTTTACTGGACTGTGCTGTGACGTTTCTAAATTCGGTAACTGCAACAATCCGTGCTGTCTTCGGTTCTCCCTGTGTTGCTCTTTATGTTGAGGACTAGTTGCGTCTGTCATCGAACCATTTCATGGCGCAAACAACTCCGCACACTGCCCTTTCTGTTATGCATGTCTTATGTTTGAGGGTACAGTTGCTCTGTTACGGTATCTTTTCGCGGCGCTCCTAACTCCACAGAATTCTGTGCCTGTTGCTGAGGCATATTTAGGACGTGTACAAGAGGTTCGATGTATTCTAAATGTTCCCCCTCTTCCTCACTGCTACTTCTCTTTGAACGTTAACTAACTGCCGGTTCATTCACTGTATTGACGCGTATTCTGGCTCTGAATATGCGGCAAACAAACGAATTTACTGAGCTCGTTTCGCTGCTAAATTTTGCCATTTCTCATCTGTGCTGTCTATTTCTGGGTCATAATGTGCCCTACAAGGAATTTCGTATCCTGAAAATTCGGTGTTCTCCTCCCTTCGATTCCCATCTGTCTCAATTCTATCCAAATCTGTCTGAGCCTGCTGATTTTGCAGCTCACCGACTCTCCTATTTTCTGGTTCACTGTCTGTCCTATTCTCATCGAGCTCGTTTACTAGCTGTTTATCTGGTTGATTCTCTCCCATCTTGTCTACTTGCTGTGTATCAGGTAACCTTTTGGCTTGTGTTCTGTTAACATGGAAGTTCTCTCAACACACCACAATCCTAAGTAAAAACTGTGCGACCACTTTCCAATTGGTTGAACCAACAACAACATCGTCATAAAATCTCGGCTACTGTTCTGTCTGCTCTGCTACAGTCTCCAATCATCACCAGTACACTTGCAAAGGGAGTAAAAATGTTACTTTTTAATTGGTACTGCATCACTCCGCGTCTCTGCATCCCTCTGCGTCTGTGCCTATCATCTGAAAATCCTATGCCCGAACTGCTGCACAAATATCGTAAAAATCCAAAAAATTTCCAACAGAATAAGACAAGACCTTTTCACTACAATTCTGCTTTCCTCGCTACTTGCATCTATTCTAATCCTAAATCTTTGCAAATAACTCTTTAAGACACGAAAGAAAATTTTTCGAAGTGATAATGCACCCTAACATAAAATTTTTCCCTAGTTAAATAAATTTGTATTTTCCAAAAAAAAATACAATTATCTGCTTCTATTTTCTTACATAACTTGTGGGATACTTGAGTACTGGGGTATTTCTAGCTATTGTAAGAAAAACATTAAACAAACGGAAAATATTATTTATTGCAAACTGAGAAAATCAGGTGAAACTTTTATTTATAATCTGATACACAAATTTTTGGGTTATTTTCATAATATGACTTTGATGATGATGATGTTTTGGTTTGTGGGGCGCTCAACTACGCGGTTATCAGCACCCTTACAAATTCCCAACCTTTTCTTAGCCCAATCTCGCCATTTTCATGAATGATGATGAGGACAACACAAACACCCAGTCATCTCGAGGCAAGTGAAATTTTCTGAATAGGGGGTTACCTCTTATGGATAGGAATTTTGTTAATGCAATTTATATACGAAGGTTGGTTGGTTGGTTGTTTGGGGAAGGAGACCAGACAGCGTGGTCATCGGTCTCATCGGATTAGGGAAGGATGGGGAAGGAAGTCGGCCGTGCCCTTTCAGAGGAACCATCCCGGTATTTGCCTGGAGTGATTTAGGGAAATCACGGAAAACCTAAATCAGGATGGCCGGACGCGGGATTGAACCGTCGTCCTCCCGAATGCGAGTCCAGTGTCTAACCACTGCGCCACCTCGCTGTACGAAGCATGGGGAAGCTCTTCCATCCCTTTTCTTTAAAAATGTTATTTACTCGACAAAATGGCCGAGGGCCAAGCCAACTCAAATTGAAGAAAAATCCGATTGTATTTTTCTAAGTACAGCCGAAGCCTCACCGTCGTATTCTGCATACCAAGACGTTTCATTCGAGCCCAAACTCGATAGGGCACAGCCAATTTTACATATTTCCATTTAATCGCTATACAAATCTAATAAATAAATTGCAAGTGCGCACTGAGATTTAAAAGTTCAGGCTGGCGTACACAAACATTCAAGTCACAATGGCCACAGGAGTTTTTGTTATGTGGAGGCAACCAGCCCACTGGAAAGTCCGTAGGAGGGTGAGTTAGCATGCAGCTGCACAGGCCAGCCGACCGCCCAGGGACGAAAACAGTTTTTGCCAGAGAAAGGGATAATGGCCAGTATGTTCACCTTAATAGCAAAGCCCGGTGTATTGTTTGGGAGAGCCCCAACATAAGCATTTTTTGACGGACCTAGTGTGCAGTTTCAGAGTTGTCACAGGTGGACAGTAAACGCCTAATGCAGATGCTATATATTTCCGGATTGGTCGACTTAAACAGAGCTCATTCTCCCGTTTGTAAGAGTAACGCGGATTGGTGGACTATTTCTGACGCAATGAGCCGGAGGAGTGAGGGAAAGACAGCAGATGATACACCCTTTCGCTTTCTGCGTGGAGAGGGGTCTTTCCAGTGATGTTCTTGAAGCGGTAACACGTAGTGAGTGCGAGTGCGCTCGTGCGTGTACGCAGAGTGCGAGGAACAAACTCTCCACTCTGTACTGCACTGAGAGAGTACATCTGTCTCTAGCGAATCAGAATGATACTCTATACTGAGTCGCTCGCGATTAAGTGTTTGTTGACTGTGTTGGCCTCGACACTTAATGTGTGGTGTGAACACAGACAGAGCATTAGTTATCGCCTGCGAGCGAACATTGAGTGGCATCGCGGTGGACTGGTTATCTGACTGGTGTACCACGCCAATAGTTAGACTAGGGCACATAAAAGTCCTTGACTTCATCAAGGCATAGTGAGAGTTCGATTGGTGGAGATCAATCCAGATAGAAAGAGATAGTTTTGTTATTTTTCAGCGGCGAACGACGCAGGCTTCAGTCGTCGGCACTCACGGTATTGTGCGCTACAGTGTAGGCGAGCCCCATCTTTCCTCCATTAGAAATAACATCTTCACTCTCACACGACAGCCTCGATCGTACTTAGAAAACTTCAATCGGGTAATTATTCAAGTTGAGCAGGTGCGGCTCTCAGCCATTCTGCCGAGTAAATAACATTCTTAAAGAAAAGGGATGAAAGAGCTTTACCATACTTTGTATATAGATTTTATTAACAGGATTCCTATCCATAAGAGGTAACCTTCCTATTCTGAAAAGAACCTGGAAATTTGTGTATCAGTTTATAAATAAAGGTATCATTAGATTTTCTCTGATTTTGCAATAGATAATATTTTCCATTTGTTTAATGTTTTCCTTACACTAACTAGCAATACTCTACTACCCACGTATCCCACTAGTTACGTAAGAAAATAGAATATTTTTGTGTATTTTCCATACAGCGGACGACTCCAGAAGATATTTATTGCTGCAAGTTTTTCAGGCATTTTTGGTACGTTAGGAGCGTCTGTCTGACTTCTGTAGTAGTGTGGAGTGGAAATTGCTTCTTGCAGGAGCCAAAGGGTACTTGTCAGATCAATCCGTTGCGCAGCTCGCCAACATAACACCCACACACATACAGGGAATTCACAGAAAAGATATATCAGGTTGGCCGGTCGCGGGTCTGAACCGTCGTCCTCCGTAATGCGAGACCATTGTGCTAACCACTGTACCATCTCGCTCCGTATTACTTAATTACAGCTGATTGAAAGTTGCAGATTTCCTCAGTTATCCATTTTCATTAATTGTAACTTCTCGGAAAGTCCCCACAACATTTAATATAGGTATTTTGGCTGCCCGAGCAGCTATCTCTCCACTAACAACCAGCAAAATGTAGTTTACAAAGAAAATAAACAAACGCGTCCTCACGATGCCACAACTGTGATGAAACGCGTTTTAGCATGTGTTATCGATAGCTACGATGCCACAACATAGGCGCGCTCTGCTAAGTTGGCACTATGACAGACACCGACGACAGCGCTCTCTAGCCGGAGCGTGAGAGCTCTACGAGCTCCGCTCCACATTCTGCCCATTTCATCAAAAGCTGGGACACTTCGCTTCACATACTTTGCTCTACTTACGTCGGGTCTACTGCTTCACACCTACGTACAAAGTTAAGTGTGCCCTGTATATATTCATGCACCAATTAACCACTTTTACTTTCTTGCGGTACCGATGTGTATTACCTTTCACTGCTCCTACTCACTTCCTTCATTCAGCCAACCTTTCAGTTTTCCGGAGCAGACCCACGCGCCGCCTTCCAGGCGGTATTTAGAAGAGTGGGAACAAACACGTTAACCTATTACGCAAGATGACTGAGCCGCCGCGCGGGGTAGCCGTGCGAACAGAAGGGTCTTTTCACGGTTCGCGTGGCTTCCTCTGTCGGAGGTTCGAGTCCTCCCTCGGGCATGGGTGTGTGTGTGATGTCCGTGGCGTAAGTTAGTTTAAGTTAAGTTAAGTAGTGCGTAAGTCTAGGGACCGATGACCTCAGCAGTTTGTCCCTATAGACCTCACCACAAATTTCCAAAAATGATTGAGCCTGTTAAGCACTAAAAAAACGAAAAGCTTGTCACGCTATGGTTCGGCTTATTTAAAAATGTACTTATCGCCACTGATGAAATTTTCACGAAAATGATTATGGGTTAACATTATATCGCAACAGGGTTATTAATTAGACATGCAATTGACTTTGTAACTCACTGGATAAGTTAGATGAAAGCTAACAGGTATGTACGGGTAGGGTTAGTCCCATATCAGGCAATGAGCGTTGGAATAATACGCGATTCTCGAACTGCTGACATTAACACGGTTCCAATGGAATTTCTTTGCCGTTGCCTTTCTACCAAAAAGAAAAAAAACTGAAAGATGAGGATTCAGCGCCCCGTCGACCTAGAGGACCTAAGAGACGGGGCAAAAGTCGTGACAGGACAAGGAAACCTGCCGTGCCGCTTCCAAGCGAATCACCTCGACATTTGCCTTAATCGATTTCATGAGGACACGAAACATCTAACTCTGAATGGCCGGGCAAAGTTATGAACCATTATCCTCGTGAATGCGAAACCACAGGCCTGACAAATATGCTACGCCACTCAGTGTTTTGGTCTTTGTGTCCAGCGCAAGGCTTGAACCAGTTTATTACTTTCAAATGCTCTCTAAATAGTTCTAGAGGATTTGTTGTTTAACCTTATCAGATTAGTTCTTTCAGAACCAGGAGTCCACACTGAAACCTTCCCGTCTCCTCTATATCTCTTTTTGTGTTACTCAACCTTCCCTTCTACAATAACCTATGAAACCTTCCCTTTGGATTTCTACCTCTTGCTTAATAATAACAAATGAAATCTTCCCTTTGAAATTAATGCTCTTTCTCAATCTTAGCATACAAATTTAAATGCTGGATATTAAAAGTTATTTTCTGATTACTTCGACGAAGCACAGAATGTGTCGTCGTCGTGGCCCTCAGTAGTTATCTCCAATAACCCAAAACTGTTCCATACCTTTTTTACTGTTCCTGGATCGTCATCTGACTGCTACAACGAACTGCGACGTGAATACACTGAATCTGTTTTACTATACTCTATTAGCTTTCATAATAAGTGGCTATATTTATTACCAAAGCTGATGTTATTCTTTAATAGCAGAGCGGACGTTATTCTTTAATTAATTTGACTGAAGTTACGTAATTCATAGTTGAACTTTTTCTTGACAACGATAATATTTTGCAAAGTTTTACGTTGGAGGTTTTTGGGATGGATTATAATCAGAAATACAATATTGCTGGCAAAAATTAATTATATTCTGTGTGAAATGATTTTACAAACGTTCAAATGGGACTTACTGTTTACAATAATCTTACAACTAGCATTGCGCAAACATACCGTCAGAAGTCTTGAGTTTCTCAAAAAAATAAATCAATAATATTAGTTCCTCTTACGATAATACTTAGCTGATGTCTCTGTACATCCGTTTATAATCTGTTATAAATCATAGTTGGTGGCTGGCAGGAACACCTCTCCTCTCAACCTCTCGCTTCAGAACTGCTACCGACTCGCTTCACATCTCGGTAACTACTGACTTCCTACGAACGTTAAAGTGCGGTCTCTCCTGCCAACAATGCTTTCTGCTACCATTACAAAATGTATCAAAGCGCGCTCTTTTCCGCTCTTTTCTTAAAATGTATCCATACGCGGCCTCTGCTTCCCTTTTAAAAATTATATCAATGTGCGGTCTCTCTTGCCAACAATACTTTGGTTCACACATTCCCTGGTACCACAATTATATCCAACATGACAAATGTTAATTATTCCTACTTAATTTTATAAGTAAAATATAAACATCTTTCATAAATTGTGGTTTGACAATAGACAATAGAAATATACACGTCTAACAGCACGTACAACATTTTTTACATTATTGTTACCTGAGAAATAACAATAATTTGAATATGGCAAATAGTAATAAAGTAATATTAATAGAATTAAAAATGACTAGAATATATATGGAGACGATTTGAATGAAAAGCACTAAGAACCAATAACGTTGATAATAATATTACTGCTGCTACTGCTACTGCTGCTGCTGCTGCTGCCACTGCTGTTGCCATTAATAATAAAAGCAATAGTGGTACATATAAAACGTATTTATAGGTGCGCGAAAGTGGCTTTTTCTGACATAGCGAGTTCTGAGTGAGAGAGAGCATTAGGAAATGAGGAAGATCTGAATGAAAAGAAAGCTATAATTGGGGAATGAGTTCAGGGAGAGACATAGACATTTTGTGCTTCAGTAGATATGTCATTAACTGCCTTTTGAAGGTGCAGATTCTTCGGTTCCTTGATATAATGAGGAAGCTCAGAGTCGGATTCCTACTACTTACAAGAGTTTAGAGATAACAGCTGAATGGTGGGACAGACGGAATTTTGCTCTGGTGGTAATCAGTATTTCGGCTGTGCTGTTCAGACAAGAGCATTACGGTAGAGGCGAGAATGAAGGACAGTGTACGTTGAGAAGGCTGTAAAGGAGATAGTGTACTAAAATGTCGGCGTTTTTGTGCAACAAGATGCTGCCATCAGTTAAGTGGGCTCAGATAATATGGCTTCCCCTGAAACCTATGTTTTTGACCTATGTAGATCAATACATCATCACGACGATCTAACATGCATTGGTGGATCAGAAAACTTGCAGAGACATGGGAGTACGAGGGAAAAAACAACGATGATGAAAGCGTCTTACAAGTAACTAAGAAAAAATTGTCCCTAAAAATATTTTTTTTACATCAGAGACTTGTTACGTGTATATCATAGTCATCAGCCAATATAGATTCCAATACGTTAATCACGCGACTCAGTTCCTGTTAATTTTCGGCGAATGCCACTACTTCAACAGATAACTATATCATAAAAAATTCTCTTTTAGACAGAAGACTCCCGACTCAAAATAGTTTTTTATTGCGTCACTGCCTCTTCATTACATAAATTATATGTCACTAGTACTCAAGAGAAAACGTATTCTGCATTTATTCTTGCTTTTTATGTCTAATATTGCTCCATTAATGCAGACTGGTCAAGTTTGATAGATGGGCACGGATTACGTTACGTTTCTAAAAACTGCAGGCGAAAAACTGACGAAAGAATTATGAGGCAGCTCTACATATCAACACATAAGACGGATCTTGTGAATTGTAGAATGCAGTAGATGTGCTACAAAACATGTTTATCGTGAGTTGGAACCTCATACCAAGTTGTCATGTTAGTACATAAAAGGTGGCACACTATGCAAAGGTATGTCAGAAATAAACCTTTTACAGTTAAAAGCACTTTGTGCACTTGGCCCTCATATGTAGCGCCCACAGATGATTTCTGAGCCTTAAAAGACGCCCTGTATATGTAACTGTAGCGCAGCTGATGATGGCAGCACGCTGCCTAAACGAGCACTGCTAATAAATATTGGCTAAAATTGGCTAAAACATTACAAAAATTTTCAGAGATATTAATCATTGTCGTTAAAGTAGCTGGCTGGTGAAGCATTATTGGATTCACACAGAAGTAAATGACGTAGCTGTGCTGTCTGGGACCATAGATTACATTGGCACCAGCGATGAAACCTTCCTCGCAGCGCCTTTCTTTCCATTATGACAATACTACGAGAATCCCTCTATCCCACCACCAACCTGTCCGTATTTTGCTGAAAAGTCTCGCAATCTCCAGTGAGTCTTTACCGGGACAGCCCGCTGTACTCACAGGCACAGAAAACGAAAAGCACTAAAAATGTGCCCATGTGTGAGTAGGAGATGAGGTTTGGGGGTTCCGTACAAACCTAATTGTGTATGTAGACATTTCATCCATTTTGGGATTCGAGAAACTTCTAGATTTTTGCCTGTTAACAACACTGATACTGGCAAGATATTCGTCCTATTAATTTTAAGAGTTACGAGAATGTTTTAATTTAAAATTTGCAGGAGTATGACAACAATGGGCAAAATAAATGTTTTTCGTTTGGTATAATTACAAATTAACAATTTTCTATCTTGTTACTTTACCTGTTTTGTGAAATCTTTCGACTTTGCAAATGTCATAATTCTAGGCCAACGGGAACTATCCTTCAGGTTTTGATGAGTTGGTTGGTTGGTTGTTTCAGGGAAGGAGACCAGACAGCGAGGTCATCGGTCTCGTCGGATTAGGGAAGGACGGGGAAGGAAGTCGGCCTTCCCCTTTCAAAGGAACCATCTCGGCATTTGCCTGGAGCGATTTAGGGAAATCACGAAAAACCTAAATCAGGATGGCCGGACGCGGGATTGAACCGTCGTCCTCCCGAATGCGAGTGCAGTGTCTAACCATTGCGCCACCTCGCTCGGTTTTTGATGAGTGAGTTTGCGAGTATCAATTTAAGTGACACAAATGGCCATACCTTTTATGACATCGACTTGAAAGCTTCAATTTTTTACACCGCCAAGGGATCACAGACTTAAGCATATGACAGTTTCAACTTTCCCTCTAAAGAAAGGTTTTAACGGTCAGAAAGAAACAGGCAGACAGACGGAAAGTGACACTACAATGGTTCGGTTTTTAGCGATTTAGGTACAGGACACGTACAAGGAAGAATGTGGTCCCCAGAGAAGGCTGCAACGGCTCCTGAGCAATTCATCGACTTACCTCTGCGTACATATAAACATGAACTTCTCTTTGTACCTTAGGCTTTCTTAATTTTCTCTCGCACATACCGTTCGATCAGAATTAAAATAAAAATATTACCTGCCCGACAGTTTTGGCCGAAGTTATCGGGAAGGTCCCCTTTATTATATTGCAAATGCTAGAAATAGCAATAACTTTTCACCGACTCCCACTTGGGACTCCCCCCTCCACTCTCCTTCCCCCAGCACCAGCTTGCGTTCAAATGGCTCCGAGAACTATGGGACTTAACATCTGTGGTCATCAGTCCCCTAGAACTTAGAACTACTTAAACCTAACTAACCTAAGGACATCACACACATCCATGCCCGAGGCAGGATTCGAACATGCGACCGTAGCAGTCGCGCGATTCCGGACTGAGCGCCTAGAACCGCTAGGCCACTGCGGCCGGCACCAGCTTGCGTGGTATTCGGCTGCAGAGTCACTGGCTTTGGACAGAGTCATTGCTCGAACACCTGCAAGCTACACCCTCTGGGGAAGAGAACAAGAAGCATTAAAAAAAAAGATGCTGTCGCCGGACACCACACAAATCATTACAATGACACTAGGCACATGCAGAACACAAAATATGCAAGCAAACAATTTCAATTCTTGTCTGGAACAGTGGAGATAATTTCCCCATTATTAAATTAAAACAGATCCAATCCCAAGGTTCTGATTAAGGATTTTGGTGGTTTCCCTTGGGTGTTAGGTAAATGTGTAAAATGGTAGGCTTTTCCCATTTATTCCCAGCTTGGAGCTACATCTGTCTCACTACCACTCCATCTAATAACTGGATGCAAGGAACTGCGACTGTATAGGATATTTGAAAGTGTTTGTATCAAACGTCTAGGGATAATAGATCACACAGTGTGGAACGTCGTTTGTTACAGACAAATATTCACGGACTCCCCCCGTCGATGACAGGAATCTTCTTATTCAATTCCCCTGCAGTGGGACGACGATATTTCAAACAACCAGCAGTGTTTACTAAGCAGGTGAGCTGCATCTGCATACAACCTACCCCAGTAAACTGAGAGTGATTTTCAAGAAGAAAATCTAAAAATAAATGTCTCTAAGTGATAAAAGATACTTTAGGAGTGAAACAAGAACTTCAGTTGTGACAGCCTATCCCTTCCACGCCGAGAAGGTGGCTGGATTATAGACAACACACATTGCATTCCGTATGCAGGGGCACAAGCTATAATGAATGAAAGGCGACTAGTGTCGCCAGAAGGCGTCTGCGGAAATTTTGTCTCTGCCAAGCGTTGTTCCATGTGGTGTGGTCTGTCACTCCAAGATGTCTGATTTAAAAATTTAAACAAAAAAATACCTGTATAATGGTACGGAACTAAAACAACCCGTTCTACTACTTGCAATGGAGAATAAAAAGTGTAAAAACATTATAGGTAGTGTATCAGTACCAAATCAATGGCCTTACCGAAGTGGTAACACCGGTTTCCGTCAGATCACCGAAGTTAAGCGCTGTCGGCCTTGGCTAGTACCTGGATGGGTCACCGTCCGAGTCTGCCGACCGCTGTTGGCAAGCATGGTGTATTCAGCCCTCCTGTGGCCAGTTGAGAACCTACTTGACTGAGAAGTAACGGCTTCGATCAATAAAACTGACAACGGCCATGAGAGCAGTGTGCTGATCACATGCCTCTTCATACCTGCATCCAGAGCCACCCGTCGGCTGAGAATGACACGGCGGTCGGACGGTACCGTTGGGCTTTACGAGTCCTGCTCGGATGGCGAATCAGTACCAATTTACCATGTTCTGACTTTTATTTATTGCTGAATGAGTACTTCGTACCTATAATCAAGTTGTTGACATGCATTCTACAATCCAGTCTCTTAGTTAAACTAGCTAGTAACCTGAAGCGTGAGCTAGAATATGTATCTCTTCAAATAAGTACTTCAGTCTATTCGCAACACTGTGCTTCACAACAAAAACTGTTTCTGGATTTCAGTACATCATGTACCACTGGCGTTCGGGAGAATCCTGGGAAACGCCTCGAAAGTGATGTTCCACGTAAAATGTAACCTTCCTCTTCCTAACCGTCGAGCTGCATTTCGACATAACTGACCGTAATCGCATACGCCTAATGAAATTTTACAGTGATTAAGTCTATCGTTGCCGAAAGAAAATAACACCGGTTAGTTGGAGGAAAGCCGGCCGGGGTCGCCGACCGGTTCAAGGCACTACAGTCTGGAAGGGCGCGACCGCTACGGTCGCAGGTTCTAATCCTGCCTCAGGCATGGATGTGTGTGATGTCCTTAGGTCAGTTAGGTTTAATTAGTTCTAGGGGACTGATGACCTTAGAAGTTAAGTCCCATAGTGCTCAGAGCAATTGAAGGAAACTGTACAACACTTCTGAAGGAAGAATCTATTCTAAACTTGAACTAAATACTGATGATAATTTTGAAATGGGTGGAATATGGTGCAATCGCTCAAGAACCTCAAAGAGGGGAACGAGGGTACCACGTAATACTTACTACAAAAATTACTGATAATACAAAGGAAACACTCATTAGCTCAAGGGGGATAATTAAACGATCGCCAGCCCGCCATGTCAATGAATCTCCAGAATCTTAAGAAATGTAACGGCAAAGAAATTTAAGCATATAATCACTGGCGTGGCAACAGAAGGTTGTCACATTTTTCCACAGCACAACAGTTCACTGGAAAATAAATGAACCAAAAAGCACTGAGTTTGCAGTTACTTATTCTGAAATACTACATTTTGAAAGTAAACTGAATAAAGGTACTGGTTAAATAAATGTCAGGCTTTTATGTAAAAAGAAACGACTTTCAAATGGTTCAAATGGCTCTGAGCACTATGGGACTTAACATCCACGGTTAGCCGGCCGCGATGGTCTCGCGGTTCTAGGCGCGCAGTCCGGAACTGCGCGACTGCTACGGTCGCAGGTTCGAATCCTGCCTCGGGCATAGATGTGTGTGATGTCCTTAGGTTAGTTAGGCCTAAGTAGTTCTAAGTTCTAGGGGACTGATGACCACAGCTGTTAAGTCCCATAGTGCTCACAGCCATTTGAACCATTTGAACCATCCAAGGTCATCAGTCCCCTAGAACTTAGAACTACTTAAACGTAACTAACCTAAGGACATCACACACATTCATCCTAGAGGCAGGATTCGAACCTGCGACAGTAGCGGTCGCGCAGTTCCAGACTGAAGCGCCTAGAACCGCTAGGCCACACCGGCCGTCAAAATGAATTTCAGTAACTCCAATTTAACGTAATACAAAATCTAAAAAAAAAAAAGACAATAGCAAGCGATTTACTTTTGATTATTGATTATTTTTACTCTGAGCAAATGAGCAAGTGATTTTACTATTAAAATAACACTGAAATGCATGCCAAGCCAGCAGAAGTCACTCCCTAAGATAAATATAGAATAAATGAAATTGCGCACTCTTAATTTGTTTTGTATCCTTAGTTATTAGTTTTCCCAGTAACATTTTACGTTACTTTAAGTGAACTATGTCAATACTAAAATCTGCAAATTAGTTTAGCCTCTGTTGTGAAATACAAGAACCAACAGTTACTCAGGCAGAAAATTTAAAACTGACAGTAAATAGTCAATCAATTTTCATATTCTTACGACAGTCGGTGATCGCATGGAAATGAAAGGGATCCTGTATGGTAATAATGTCTGGAGACAGTGACAACACAGGTGCCCTACAAGTTTTAACTATAGCAAGTTATATTCAAGTTAGTCATACTTCTTGAAAGAAATGTAAGTTGGTAAAGCCTCTACTTTCCTGTATCCGTCAGTTACGTCTTACCATGTTGTAGTTGTGCGTACGGCGATGAATGTAGACGATGACAATGCTGAGATGCCGTTGCTGCTGCTGCTGCTGCTGTTGGAGAGCCTCGTGTCGTCTCCAGAGCCACGGATAATTACGGGAGAGGCAGTGGTTAGAATTGCAGCTTCCTCTGCCCGTCCACGCCTACCGTGCTCTCAAACTCGTGGGTTAACGAATTAGGCACGCCTACACATAGCTGCACCCCGGGTTGGAGGGCGGAGCCCCATTAACACTCCCGCATTCTTTCCATCATTGAAGCTGCTCTGCTTCCTCTTTGCTCGCAACTCGACCCAGAGCCTCGATATGCAAAGATAAACAACGGCACAGCTACTGCCGTTTCTTCGTTGTTATCAGTACATTAAATGAAGTTCCCTTGGCTATTACCCAGCAATTTACAATATTTTCGTTATAATTACAATTAATTACAGACAGAAATAAATGCTCTATTACATCGATTACTTATTAAATACACAAGGTGTGCTACTTCGCTTCCGCCGTTTTTTCCCCAACATTTGCAGCTTTAATGAAACCAACTGGTTACACATGTATCATTCAAAGTATTTTCCATCACTGCCCACTACTTTTTCCCATATTTCGGGCAGTGTACGAAACCTACGTCGAAAAAATTGTGCATCGTTTGAAGCGATCCACGAATCGATCCAGTTTGTGTCTTCTTCATGAGATCGGATGTGTCGGTCAACCAGGCCATGCACCATTGACCTAAACAGATGATAGTCAGAGGAAGCAATGTCTGGAAAATACGGCGAGTTGGGTAGGACTTCCCATTTTAACGTTTCCAAGTACTTTTTGACTTTTGCAGCGTAGGGTCGAGCGTTGTCTTGCTCCAAAATCCCTTTATCGTGCCTCTCACTGCAATGCACCCGTTTGTCTTTTAATGCTCTGCTCAAAGTATTAATTGAGTTCGATAATGAGCACCACTTGGTCTTAACACCTCATAGTACAAGACGCCGAGTTGGTCCCACCAAATGCAGAGCATGCATGATCTTGGAACCGTGAATATTCGGTGCGGCCGTCGACGTGTAAGCATGGCGGGGATATCCCCATGATATTTTGCGTTTAGAGTTATTGTAATGAAGCCAATTTTCGTCCCTGGTCACAATGCAACGCAGAAATCACTTCCGTTTTGACCTCTGAAACAACTGTTCACAAACATACAAACGCCCTTCAGCGTCTCTCGGTTTCAGCTCACACGGGACCCAAGTTCCTTCTTTCTGAATCATTCCCATAGCCTTGAGACGTTTTGAAATGGCTTGCGTGTCACTCACACTAACCGCGACAATTCTTCTTTAGTTTGACTCGAGTCTTCACTCAGCAATGTCTCCAGTTCTGCATCTTCGTAAACATTCTCTCTTCCATCACTATACCTGTGTACGACGTTAAAATCACCGTTCTTGAAGCGTTGAAATCACTCACGACACGCTCTTTCTCTAATTGCGTCCTTACCATACGTACTTGAGAGCCGCTGTTTTCTTCATACTGAAACAAAACAGTAACACCTCCCGCAGATGATGAGTATTAGGCACGTAAACTGACATTTTCAATCTAGAACAACTTTATGACACAGACACAAATCGACTAATGTTTGAATGAGGTTATTTTGACCGAGGTCCAAGCTAACTGCCGGACGTCAGCGATCTGTTTCTTTCTACCGCTACTTATCGTTGTCACCACCTATCGGTAAACGGCGGAAGCAAACTTGTACACCTTGTAGTTTCTGTAATACAGCTTTCAGCTTCAGAATCAGAAGTACAATACAAGTTAACGACGGATATTAAACGCCGAAAATTTTTGGATGAGAAAGTATTTTATCTGCAATTTCGGTGTTACAGCAGCCACATTTACAAGGAGTATTGTAAACCTCTTGTGGGGAAAGCAGAGTTAGCGTATGCTGTCTCATAGCGTTCCTTCCTTTTGTAAAGGAATATAAAAAAAACTGAAGGAATATTAAACGTACATGGAACTGAAATCTTTTTTCGACCGCCTAAGAGAATCAAACACATATTCCTCTCTGTGAAGAACAGCTTTTATTTATAATATCCCATGGAAATGTGGCAGTAGCTACGTGGGGAAGTCTATTCGGAATGCTTCGTAATTTTGGACGGAACACGAGCGGCCCAGCAAGTACAGAAATTTAGAAAACTCTGCTGTTGGCGAGTATAGTGTCATCAGTATCCACAACATCTTGTTTGAACAAATGCCGCTCAAGCTACTGGGACGCAGTCATCAAAGAAGCTGTGGAGATGAAAGTAGGGTGGACTGGATATCCTTGTATGGGCTCACGACAGCGAGGTCTTCAGCATCCGCGCGAAACCAGATCGAGGCGTGTGTTGGTAAAATACACAAAACAGGAAGATAAAACAGCACGGAAAATAAGGTAACAAATTTAGCAAACTACGTGCGTAACCGCACAGAAACAATATTAAAACATTAACTACACAGGATGAAAGTGGAATAGGGAGCTAAAACTGTAGAACAGGTGGACGTGGCTGGCTGACCGCAATAAGATAAAAGAGGAACCAGCTACTATGCAACACAATAAAACCTCCAGCCTACAAGTTTAGGCCAGAGTCCACACACATTACAAAACTTTTAAATCTTAGTCACACTCGTCTCATCATCAGCTGAAATGGCAGATATTTGCTTCTGCCCTTGCATCGCAGTATAAATCGTGGTCTGTTAAAATATGGCGGATACAGATGTGCACGCCACGAGCATCACAAAACGGAGTATCCTCTCGCCGGAGTAAAAAAATTGTGTGAGAGAGGGCAGTGCCCAGTTCTAAGACTTATGAGCGTCACTTCATTCCTCCTGAGCAACTGGCAGAAGGAACGCCACGGTCCGGGTGTTGACCAAACCGCAGCTTAAAATGTGTATCAAAAACTTCAATAGAGATACGCGTTACGCAATCACCAATGTTAGGACATGAGTACCTAATATCGAGTTGCTGTATAGCAGTAGTGGTTAGGATGGAGAGAAAGACAGTGCTAGTGTCGTTGCATCACTGCACTGCAGCACTATAATCTCTGGTCGCAGTGAACAAATCATCCACATCTTTGTATTTCTGTAACTACTTCGCAGCCAGCTATGTTTCCGACTAACACGGTGCTAGATATTGTCAGATGTTCATATTCTCATAGGAAATAAACAAGACAACTGACCGAGAACAATTAATGCAACAAATTCGTGTTGAAAAACCTTCGTGATAGAAGTACAACATGAGAAAGTCTAAAAATTCACATAATAGAGCACGAAGCGTAGCCTTTACATTACGCTGTATATTGATATCGTTATCATAGTCTCGGATTGAGACGTAATATACATAGCAAAGGACAAAGCCGATAACGAAAAGACAACATGTAAAGCCTCAAACATCCCACCATTCATTCAATGTGATAATGGGTCCTCAATGGAATCTTGTATCAATACCAGAGCTCTGGATTTCGAGCAACGCTAAGAATCCAGCCTTTTCACTTTCCTATGGCTATGCTGATGTCATGTTCGAATTTCTGACGGTTGTAGAGATACGTAAATTGTACAGTAAACATGATCTCGCCCATTGGAAACCTGAGGTCACACAGCATTTGTAAAAGGAAGAGGACGAAGCATACCTCGTCTGCATAACTCGTCTGAATGAGCTGGATAAGAAAGTTGTTGCATCGCGGAGCTCCCTAAAGAGTACCTTTCCTTGTACCCCGATAACAGTTGTCGAACGAAAGGTATGCTAAGCCGGCAGCAGTGCTTCTCCGTCACCGAACAAGCCGTGTTCCGAGCCACCGCCTAAAGAAGGACGCGTTCACTGCGTTTGCTACCTCCAGCATTCCTGCCGGTTTAGGCTAATATCTTAACTTCCAGCTGTAGGCTTCGGGTACCGACGAACGGTGTTACCACCTTAGGGCGTGACCAGAAATGAGGCATTTCTTTACAATTTATCTGAAACACATTTGATGGTTTGTATAACAATAGGACGAGTTAAGACCTATTATAATTTCTATTTAAAAACAATCAGAGAAACTGTTTAACTCACTACAAGCCGAGAAATCCCTCGTTATAATTATTCACTCAGTATTCTGAGTAATAAGAAACTCCTATGCTCCTCCTAAAAAAATGTTAAATTTCTCTTCTGCTACCCACACATGTTTGGACTATGTCTGGATCTTCAGTGGGTCACGTTTATGTTTCTGTAAAAATGCCCAAAAAAATTTTATGGGTTTTGTACTTTCGGATTAAAACTTAACAAGAGCATCTGATGTGTTGCGATTCATCACCCGAAGGTACTGCAATAGCATATTTTGATCAATGTTGCGCCATAAATCTTACTTAATAGAAAAGTTGTGACATAATTAACAATCAAGCAATAATGGTGTGAAGTAAGCAGTTTGTAATTTTTTATATTTTTTTATTTTTTTGCCGAATTGAGAATGTTCTGTGTGCTTTGTGTACTCTAAGTTTCTCTCGGAAAATTTGTACCATATGAGTTAATTTTTGTTCAAAGAAACCTACCATTCTCACTATTTTGTAGATGTCACTCTGTCAAGTCATAAGGTGCCTAACAATTGGCCTCGTCATAGAACCTAGGCTTTGGATGGCGAATTTGCATACGAGAAATCACAACAAACACATTCGTGTTACAGTTTTATGTCTAATCATTCTAAATTTTGTATGACTTCCTAAGAAAGCGGACCCACAGAAGATACCACATGGGTACTGAAACACGTGTGGGTAAACATATAAAAAAAAGGGAAAGGAAGTCCGTCAGTGACTGCATCATGAGAGAAAGTACTATAGGAATAAAATCCATAATTTGCTCAAAATCTAAGTGGCAACTGACATGTTTCTGGCTAGAGCAGCGATCGGTGGTTAAAATGTGACACTGAAGTGTTGGATAATCTCTCGTTCGACCTGATAGGTGCGTTAGTTCATAGAATCGCTCATCATAAATTGCATTTTTTGCTATTAATGTTTGATTGTAAGCACCACAGTGTCCGAAACGTGGGAGATCATATCGTTACAGGAGTACGGTGACAGCTCCTCTAGCTGTCAACACTGTCTTTTGCTCTATCAAATAACTGTGGTATCACTCTTCAGTATTTTTGATTCTACATCATCATCCATGACACAGTTCTAAGGTATTTGCATTGTGGTAACTCATGAGATAATAATTTTGGCAGTTACTCTTCTCGACGTTTGGTACGTGGCACTGGTATATAAGCATGAACTTTTGAGATTGGAAGGAAACTTCCGTATCTCTCGACCAAATTCTGCAGAGCTTGATGTCTTCTTAAGTATTGTGACAGCTTTCACCATTTACAGTAAAACTTTTAGGATCGCAACGCTAAATAATCAGCATGCACGGTAAAACAGAGAAGGGGAAGGAGACGAGAAAATTACTGTGTTTAGGGATTGGTGTATGGGGGAGCGGGATATTTATATCTTTTTGCTCTCGTCCTCAACCTAAATTTCTATACTTTTTTGGTTTTTGTAACTGTAAAACTACACTTGTGCATGAAATGATTCAGTAACTTAGTCTAATTTATTTCACCAAAAGAGCATACCGTTATTATTAATAATAATGGATGATTATGGTACAATAACGCTGAATGTTTATAAACCACGTGTCTTAGCTCCATATCTCATTTGCGCCAGAATCTACCACAGATATCATTAGCCACTAGACAGAATATAGCGAACCTCATTTCACATGACGATAATTGGAATTAACCAGTTGGGACACTTCCTTCTCCCTATAGTGATTCGCTGTTCGTTCTATACGAGTGTTTGGTATCAGTTTCACCATCCTCTATATGCTTCATGCATACAGTGCCGTCATTTTCATCCGTTTGATATAGTTATAGTTATTGCCAGAGATTATGTCAAAATGCTGGTAACTATAAATTCTGGCTTCTGCCTCCCTGTGTTCTTTCACCTGTAAACCTAAACGAGTAAACTTGTTCTCACGCCGCCGGAAGTGAAAGATTATCCGATAGGCTCCAGATGACTCGTTGTCCCCTCTTTGAGACTTACGGAAAACAGTACAATACATACTTAAGAGTTCCGACGAAATATCAAAGCAGTTGACAATTTTGACGACCACTACCTCTAATCGTCCATCAAAGCAACAAAAGTATGGAATGGTATCATACAAAGAAATTAACTCATATATTCCATGTCCTGTTGACAGTGGAGGTGTTACAGATGAACCCAAACTCAGATGAACCATAGCAGTTAGGAAATCGATTGCTAACATTTTCAAAGATTTATCTCAGTATTCAGCTGAAGTGATTTAGGGAAATTATAGCGAACTTAAATCAGGATGGCTGAAGAGACTTGTAAATGTCTGCTCCCTAGTATTAATCCACTTACTTAATCCTTGGTCTGTTGCTCTCGAGCCGGCCGCGGTGGCCGTGCGGTTCTGGCGCTGCATTCCGGAACCGCGAGGCTGCTACGGTCGCAGGTTCGAATCCTGCCTCGGGCATGGGTGTGTGTGATGTCCTTAGGTTAGTTAGGTTTAAGTAGTTCTAAGTTCTAGGGGACTTATGACCTAAGATTTTGAGTCCCATAGTGCTCAGAGCCATTTGAACCTTTTTTTTTTTTTTGTTCTCGGTGGAGATTGCGCCCAGTGAGTTAGCGTGGTTTTCGGTAAAGGACATCATTTGCGTGTGAACTCTTTGTTGTCAAGTAAAACACAGTTTTAAGGCCAGTTCTATTGATATGCATCAACTGAGTATTCGAAGGAAGTGTGTGTGTGGACTCGGGGGAGGGGAAGTGGGGGGAGAGTAGGGGCAAAATTAATTTTAAGGCAGACGAAGAGACGAATACAGTAATCAGATTGAAAAGGATATAGGTTACAGTAGATATTTGGAGATGAACAGGCTTGCACAGAAATGAGCAGCATGGATAGTTGCAACAAACCAGTCTTTGGACCGAAGACCACAACAGTACGCTGATGTAAGGCGTGACTAACTAGTAGTCATAGCATATATACATGGCACCTGCTATAGTACTATAGTAGTCCAGCAACGGAGGAAGCTTACAAAACCTTCGTTCGACCAATACGTGAAGGTTGCTCATCAGTATGGAATCCATACAAAACAGGATTGACAGAGGAATACAGAAGCTACAATGAAGAGTAGCGCGTCTCGTCACAGGATCATTTAGTAAGCACGAAAGCGTCACAGAGACGGTTAACCAGCTCATGTGGCAGACGCTGCAAGGGAGGCGTTCTGCGTCACGGTATGGTTTACTGTTATAGTTCCGAGTGCATACGTTCCTAGAGGAGCCAACGAAACTAATGTTTCCCCAACGTACAGCTGGCGAAAAGATCACGAAAA
Organism: Schistocerca gregaria; assembly: GCF_023897955.1. Taxonomy (NCBI): domain Eukaryota; kingdom Metazoa; phylum Arthropoda; class Insecta; order Orthoptera; family Acrididae; genus Schistocerca; species Schistocerca gregaria. Next base: position 337,039,163 of record NC_064926.1, on the reverse strand, counting down.
TAAAGTTAGAGAGATTCGAGCTCACACAGAGGCTTCCTGCGAACTTTCGCGACTGGAACTGAAAAGGTGGGAAGTGACAATGTACACGAAGACAATGTACAATGTACTCTCTGCCACAGATGTAGTAGTAGACGTAGACTTGTTACGGATGATATCAGAAACTATGTTTGGAACTGCTCATACCAACCAGGCTTTTTCTTAGGTACTTTGTGCAAGTTCATTGCTTAGTGATATTTACACACGAACACCGCTACGACAGTAACGTTATTCAAATCTTTAACTAGAAATATAAGGTTGCTTTCGTTCAAGTCTACTACCGCAGCAGTAATATGCAGTGCTCTACAAAACTTAAGGTCGAGATGAGTAAAAGTAAGACAAATATTAGCAGCTCGGCGAAATTGAATAAAAGTATTGGAGCATGTTGCTAGAGGTCTCCCAGCCGTGCACAGAAAGCGGAACGTCGCTTGATTTGAGGTCGCGTGTCTATGTCGGCGTGTCTACAGTGCAGCGCCAAATGGGTGGCTGGTCTCGCAATACGAGGCAGCTGAAGGAAGAGGAAAGGACAGTGTGTGTTCATCAGCGAGCAGTGTGGTGGTGTTCTTTGTTACAATATGGCCCGAAGGCAATATTTAGATGACTCCACATGGCGATGCATCCTTGGGAAACTGAATGAAGTGGCGAGTGTAGCACAGAAATTTGCTATTGCCCACAGCATTGTTTCAGGTGCATGGCGAGCGTTCCCAGAGGCACCACTGTCCCGAGAGGAGGTGGTCTACCATATTAAACTATTGGCAGAAGACGGCTGCATTGTGCATTGTGCAGGGACAGCACTTCCAGTTGCTACAACGAACATCCAGCATTGTCAGCCGCGCTGGTGGAGTATTTCAAGGCCTTACCACATGAATTCCTTACCAACCTTGGGAGCACTTGCAAAGAATGCACCGTCGCACGTGTTTATCACTCATCATACTAAGAACCAGTTCTCGTCTTTTGTGAAGTCCTGCGGACCTTCATAAATCGCGATGACTTCAGAGTAATTACTGTTTTAAATAAAAGTCTAATTTATGTCCATCTCATTGCGTATTTCTTTCAGTTACGTTCTGTACTATTCTGAAGCAATTCTGTCTATGTATAGTCCATGTTACATCGAGTTATGTCAACTGGCAGTGAAACGTCATGTCGAAGTTACTTTCGTTCTTACTTTTTTTCACGCCAGTGTACTTCAATGACACAGGTATATTGCATTAATCAAAACAGTGCCGCTGTGTGGAGGATATGAGTAAGCACTTGAGAAGGGCACCTCCCCCCCCCACCTACCTCCACCCCCCCCCCCCCCACTCGTGTAATCAGCTTACCATGTGTAATAAGTGAATGATCGAATTATACCAAAGGTGGAAAATTGAATTATTTTTTAATTAATTTATGGTTGTGGCACCCGATACGGAAGAGCTTTTTGATAAATAAATGTAGATTGGTGTGCCTCTCCAGTTCGAGCAATTTTCCGTTTTCATGTGACATCTGTTCACTTTTAATCTGAGTTGCTACATAGTTTAGCCTAAATGTACAGTCTTAGGCTTGCCGAACAGCTCAATTCACACTTACTAACAAGCGTCTCTACACTGTACTATTCTCGAATGCCGTCAACAAAATATTTTCGGATGCTGTCACCAAAATTACTAAGGACACTGTTACCTCACCGTTGTGCTCTCCTAAACCACAAACTTACGCATTTCATTAAAAACATGTACACCAATCTCTCCCAAGACGAAAATTTAAAAAGAATTACTCAGACACATAAATACTCATTAATCTCTCTTTGTCGGATTCACAGTCACATAGAATTTTTTAAAGCACATGATATTCACCGTTGACCGTAGAGATTACTAATTTCACAATTGCAGTTTCGGCCCCTGAGCCGTTTTCATGTGGTGCTGAAAAAGATTTAACACGTGTCATACTTTAAAATCCTCCGACATCTGTAAATTTCATTGTCAAAAATAGGCCTTCTCGCTATAGAAATACCGTCACGTCAGACGAACGCACAGCTAGGTACATCGTGCAATAATGTAAATTACGTGAAATGTCGCCAATGTTAACATCATTCTACATTTATAGTCTGAGATGCAAGGCAAAGGGTACGATCCATTGTACAAGTTATTGGGGTTTCTTCCTGTTCAATACACGTATAGGGTGCGGGAAGAATTATTGTTTGAATGCCTCTGTACGTGCACTAGTTGTTCTGATCTAGTCTTCACAATCCCTATGTGAGAGATACATAGGCGGTTTTCGTATATACATAGGGTAATCATTTACAACCGGCTCTTGAAACTTTATTAATAGATTTCCTCTGGATAGTTTACGTCTATCTTCAATAGTCTTCCACTTCAGTTCCTTCAGTACCTCTGCTGCCCTTCTCTGTGTACGTTCCACATCCCCTGTTAGGCGTATTTGGTACGAGCGCGACGCACTTGAGCAGTATTGTAAAAGTGGTCGCACGAGTGATTTGCAAGCGATCTTCTTTGTAGTTTGACTGCACTTCCCCAGTATTCCGCCAATAAACCGAAGTCTACCAGCTGCTTTAGCCACGACTGAACCTATGTGATCAGTCCATTTCATATCCCCACAAAGAGCTATAGCCAGGTATTTGTGTGTGTTGGCCGATGCCAATAGTGACTCACTGATATTATAGTCATAGAACACTGATTACTTTCGTTTTGTGAAGTGCAAACCTTTACATTTCTGGACATTTAAAGCAAGTTGCCAAACTCTGCACTAGTTTGGAATTTAGTCCAGATCTGACTGAATATTTATGTAGCTTGTTTCAGACAGTAATTCGCTATACATAACTGCATCATCTGCAGAATGCCTTATTTTACTATCAATATACAGCATTAATATACAGCATTAACAGCAAGGGACCCAACACACGTCCCCATGGCACACCCGCAGTTACTTCTACACCTTTGGAGGGTGATCAGTTACAGTGAGCAAAAGGCGTCGATTTTGCAGATGCAGCGCTTGTGAGTGGTCTGGCATTGCCGTGCTGAAGGGGAGGCTGCTCAATGTCTGAGGAGCTCTTAGAATCCTGAACACGACTACAGCACGCTGTTTGTCATGCACTGACATAGTTACGTTACACAGTGCCATGTTACACGCTACAATTCGGAGCTCTCTAGCGGCAGAGAGCTGCACATATGTAAGCATTAGGTACAGAGATGTAAAATGTCTATAACGTTTGTTTCATTTAGAAAGGTTTGAGAATTTTCGCATAACGAAATTCAGAGGCATTTCTTTTTCTTTTCAGCGTACCCTAGTACGTTTTATTACGCCTCCTTGTATTTCACAGGGTGACAATTATTGAACTATAAGCAAAAATTTAGGAGATGGGATCTGGATAAAATGACTAAACCAGAGGTTGTACAGAGTTTCAGGGAGAACATAAGGGAACAATTGACAGAAATGGAGGAAAGAAATACAGTAGTAGAAGAAGAGGGGGAGCTTTAAGGGATGAAGTAGTGAAGGCAGCAGAGGATCAAGTAGGTAACAAAAAGATTGAGGTTCGTCGATGACATTGTAATTCTGTCAGAAACAGCTCAGGACTTGGAAGAGCAGTTGAACGGAATGGATAGTGTCTTGAAAGGAGGCTACAAAATGAACATCAACAAAAGCAAAACGAGGATATTGGAATGTAGTCGAATTAAGTCGGGTGATGCCGAGCGAATTAGATTAGTAAATCAGACACTTAAAGTAGTAAAGGAGTTTTGATACTTGGGGAGTAAAATAACTGATGATGGTCGAAGTAGAGAGGATATAAAATGTAGACTGGCAATGGCAAAGAAAGCGTTTCTGAAGAAGGGAATTCTGTTAACATCGAGTATGGATTTAAGTGTCATGAAGTCGTTTCTGAAGGTATTTGTATGGGGTGTAGCCATGTACGGAAGTGAAACATGGACGATAAATAGTTTGGATAAGAAGAGAACAGAAGCTTTCGAAATGTGGTGCTACACAAGAATGTTGAAGATTAGATGGGTAGATCACGTAACTAATGAGGATTGGGGAGAATAGAAATTTGTGTGGTCCGGAGTGGCCGTGCGGTTCTAGGCGTTATAGTCTGAAACCGAGTGACCGCTACGGTCGCAGTTTCGAATCATGCTTCGGGCATGGATGTGTGTGATGTCCTTAGGTTACTTAGGTTTAATTAGTTCTACGTTCTAGGCGACTGATGGCCTCAGAAGTTAAGTCGCATAGTGCTCAAATCCATTTGAACTATTTTTGTGAAATTTATGGCGCAACTTGACTAGAAGAAGGGATCGGTTGGTAGAACATGTTCTGTGGCATCAAGGGATTACCAATTTAGTACTGGTGGGCAGTGTGGTGGATAAAAATCGTAGAGGGAGACCAAGAAATGAATACACTAAGCAGATTCAGAAGGAAGTAGGTTCCAGTAGGTACTGGAAGATGAAGAAGCTTGAACAGGATAGAGTAGCATGGAGAGCTGCATCAGACCAGTCTCAGGACTGAAGACCAAAACAACAACAACAAGCAAAAAGTAAATTAGTTACTAACTACGGCGTGCACATACATTATTCAGTCTGTGAACGTCACCATAGATATTCGGATTTAGGTTATGCCATGTTCGATATGCCTGCCCTCATGGGCGATGATGTGGCGCAGACGAATACCAAAGTCTGCGTGAACCCCTGAAGTGTCGGAACATCGACGCTGCCGATGGCCTCCTCAATAGTTATTTTCAGCTCGGAAATGGTTCTGTGGTGGTTGTTGTATATCTGGTTTTTAAATCAACCCACAAAAAGGAGTCGCATGTGTTAATATCCGGAGAATATGGCGGCCAATCGAGGCCTATGGCAGTGGCCTTTTAATTTCCCAGAGCAGGAATGCGGTCCCCAAAGTACACCTCCAGGATATCACTCTCCAGCTTCTATGAGGTTCAGCTCAGTCTTGCATGAACCATGTCTTGTCAAAATCAGGGTCACTTTGGATAATGTGGACAAAATCATCTTCCAAAACCTTCATGTGCCGTTCGGTAGTCACCGTCCCGTCAAGGAATATCGCACCGATTATTCTGTGACTGGGTATTTCACAACTCACGGTCACCCGTTGCGGGTGTAGAGACTTCTCGGCGCGAAGCGCGGATTCTCGGTCTCCCAACTACGCAATTTCGCCCATTTATTATCAGACAGACGCAACTACATTTTTGCCGCTTTTGAGTTGTTAGTAGCATAAGGTACATGAAACAAAGACCTACGTTAGGATCAAACAAGTGTAACTGTATCTTATGTGGTTTCCATTTTAATTGTCAACGTATCTACATTTTACGAAAAATAGTAAGAATCAGACAGACAGAAGAGCTAATCCGTCCTTAGACCACTGCACGCAGTGTTAATTTGTGAATCAGAATAGCTCTTACGTTTCTCTGATCCTAACAGAACTGTTAGAAGTTGCTTTTCCCGCTACTTCTCAATGAAATGCTACTTCCTGGAAAGGAAGATAAATAGTGTTTCAATTGTGAATTTGTTTACAAGCAAGTAGTAGCGCTATGGAATCCAGAGGAAGAAGGATGGCTGAAATGTGCCTCGAGAAGGAACAGAATTTAATGGAATCTTGTAAGTATTAGAAACTGTTTCTTAGTGTATATATCTCGGTAGTAAGTACTATAATAGTAATAATAATAATAATAATAATAATAATAATAATAATAATTATTATTATTATTATTATTATTATTATTATTGTTACTACAGCTGCTGTCATTATTATTATTATTATTATTACTTCTTTCCTTTCTCAGATGTTACGTCTGGTTAAAAATGGAAAGTGATGCGGACCTTGATCAAGTGTGACTTCCCGTTAACTGTACAGTATATGTTACATTGCATTTAGGAACTTTCGGGTAATTGAACATGTATCAATAATTACAGATTTCTGTGGTTGTATATATATGTTTGGATGTAGTTGTACTGCGTTGATCTAGTGGTGGATATTGTATGCTATGACTCCTGTAGTTGACAGTATAATCGTATAATGTCAACTTTATCCTGATGCCACATGTCCTTGACTTCCTCAGCCAGTTGGGTGCATTTTTCAATTTTTTCGCCTGTTTTCTTCTTTGTATTTGTTGTATTGGGTATGGATATTTCGGTTAGTTGTGTTAATTTCTTCTTTTGATTGGTGAGTATGATGTCGGGTTTGTTATGTGGTGTTGTTTTATCTGTTATAATGGGTCTGTTCCAGTATAATTAGTATTCATCATTCCCCAGTACATTTTGTGGTGCATACTAGTATGTGGGAACGTGTTGTTTTATTAGTTTATGTTGTATGGCAAGTTGTTGATGTATTATTTTTGCTACATTGTCACGTCGTCTGGTGTATTCTGTGTTTTCTAGTACTGTACATCCGCTTGTGATGTGATCTACTGTTTCTCTTTGTTGTTTGCAAACTCTGCATTTATCTGTTGTGAAATTGGGATCTTTAATAATATGCTTGCTGTAATATCTGGTGTTTATTGTTTCATCCTGTACTGCAATCATGAATCCTTCTGTCTCACTGTATGTATTGCCTTTTCTTAGCCATGTGTCAGATGCGTCTTGATCGATGTGTGGCTGTGTTAGATGATACGGGTGCTTGCCATGTAGTGTTTTCTTTTTCCAATTTACTTTGATCTTATGTTATCTAAAGGGTTGTAGAAGTGGTTATGAAATTGCAGTGGTGTAGCCGATGTATTTATATGCATGATTACTTTGTGTATTTTGCTAGATTCTGCTCGTTCTATAAAGAATTTTCTTAAATTGTCTACCTGTCCATAAAGTAGGTTTTTTAATGTCGATAAATCCCCTTCCTCCTCCTTTTCTGCTTAATGTGAATCTTTCTGTTGCTGAATGTATGTGATGTATTCTACATTTGTGGCATTATGATTGTGTAAGTGTATTGAGTGCTTCTAGTTCTGTGTTACTTTATTTCACTACTCCAAATGAGTAGGTCAATATTGGTATAGCCTAAGTATTCATAGCTTTTGTCTCGTTTCTTGTTGTCAATTTTGTTTTCAGTATTTTTGTTAGTCTTTGTCTATATTTTTCTTTTAGTTCTTCTTTAATATTTGTATTAGCTATTCCTATTTTTTGTCTGTATCCTAGATATTTATAGGCATTTGTTTTTTCCTTCGCTTCTATGCAGTCGCTGTGGTTATCCAATATGTAATCTTCTTGTTTAGTGTGTTTTCCCTTAACTATGCTATTTTTCTTACATTTGTCTGTTCCAAAAGCCATATTTATATCATTGGTGAATTCTTCTGTCATCATTAGTAATTGGTTGAGTTGTTGATTTCTTGCTGCCAGTAGTTTTAGATGATCCATGTATAGCAAATGTGTGATTTTGTGTTGGTATGTTCCAGTAATATTGTATCCATAATTTGCATTATATAGCATGTTGGATAGTGGGTTCAGAGCAAGGCAGAACCAAAAAGGACTTAATGAGTCTCCTTGGTATATTCCACACTTAATCTGTATTGGCTGTGATGTGATATTATTTGAATTTGTTTGGATATTTAGTGTGGTTTCCAATTTTTCATTACTATGTTTAGGAACTGTATCAACTTAGGATCTACTTTGTATATTTCCTATATCTGAAGTAACCATGAGTGGGGTACACTATCAAAAGCTTTTTGATAAGCAATGTATGCATAGTGTAGCGACCTTTGTTTAATTTTAGCTTGATATGTCACCTCTGCATCTATTATCAGTTGCTCTTTACATCCTCGTGCTCCTTTGTAGAAGCCTTTTTGTTCTTCATTTATAAGTTTGTTCTGTGTTGTATGTGTCATTAATTTCTGTGTAATGACTGAAGTTAATATTTTGTATATTGTTGGTAGGCATGTTATGGGGCGATATTTTGCTTGGTTTACTGTGTCTGCTTGATCTATAGGTTTCAGATAAGTTATTCCTTGTGTAAATGCATCAGGGAATGTGTATGGGTCTGCAATGTAACTGTTAAATAATTTAGTTAGGTGTGAATATGTTGAGATGAACGCCTTTAGCCAAAAATTTGCTATTTTATCTTTTCCAAGGGCTTTCCAGTTGTGTGTACAATTAATTGCTTGGGTGACTTCATGTTGCAAAATTATCACTTCAGGCATTTGTGGTGTCACCTTGTATGTTTGACCATATGTTGCTCCAGAAGTGTTCCATGTCTGTTATGTTTGGAGGATTGTCTATTTTAATGTGTGTGTTATATATTGTTTGGTAAAATTTCTTTTGGTTTGTTTTGAATGTTTGGTTTTGTTTCCTTCTATTTTCAGTTTTTTTTTTGTATCTTCTAAGTCGTTTGGCCAATGCTTGTAATTTCTGCTTCTTTTCATCTAATTGCTCTATCGCTTCTTGTTATGAAATTTTACCTAACCTTTTTCGTTTTTTGTCTGATATTTCATTTCTCAGAAATTGTGTTAGCTGTCCGATATCTATTCTCAGTTTTTCTATTCTGATCTGTAGCCTGTGTTGCCATGCTGGTTTTGTGGGTTTCTTCTATATGTTGGTTGGTTCTGATCTCTGCCTAGAGTGAATATTTAGTGTAGTTTGTGCTCCTATATAAACCAGTAGCTGTAACTCTTCCATAGTTCTATTTTCATTTATTTTGTTGTGTATGATTGTGTTGATAGTTGTTATTGTTGTTTCGACTTATGGGTTATTTGTTGGCTTATGCAAGAATGCTCTCATGTCTGTATTTGTGTCTTTGTATTCTATATATGTCAGCGGAATTTTTTTTTCTATATCTAACATGTCGGTCACTTCGTGTTCTGTTTGTGCTTGTTCTGGTAGCTGTCTTAAGATTTCGCTTTCCCTGATTGTTTAATTGATGTGTGTTGTTCTTTGATTGTTTGCTCTGGGATGTTTGAGTCCATTACTGTATTTTCTTCTTCTTCTGATTTCACATTATTTTGTTCCAGTATTTGTTGTACTTGTTGTTTGATGTATTCTAATTCTGACTGGAGTATCCTGTTATTTTTTATTATTACACGGATCTGATCAGTTAGTCATTGTTGTGTTACAAAGTTTAATTCTAGGTGTTGTTGTTGTGGTCTTCAGTACTGAGACTGGTTTGATGCAGCTCTCCATGCTACTCTATCCTGTGCAAGCCTCTTCATCTCCCAGTACCCACTGCAACCTACATCCTTCTGAATCTGCTTAGTGTAGTCATCTCTTGGTCTCCCTCTACGATTTTTACCCTCCACACTGCCCTCCAATACTAAATTGGTGATCCCTTCATGCCTCAGAACATGTCCTACTAACCGATCCCTTCTTCTGGTCAAGTTGTGCCACAAACTTCTCTTCTCTCCAATCCTATTCAATACTTCCTCATCAGTTATGTGATCTACCCATCTAATCTTCAGCATTTTTCTGTAGCACCACATTTCGAAAGCTTCTATTCTCTTCTTGTCCAAACTATTTATTGTCCATGTTTCACTTCCATACATGGCTACACTCCGTACAAATACTTTCAGAAATGTCTTCCTAACACTTAAATCTATGCTCGATGTTAACAAATTTCTCTTCTTCAGAAACGCTTTCCTTGCCATTGCCAGTCTACATTTTATGTCCTCTCTACTTCGACCATCATCAGTTATTTTGCTCCCCCAAATAGCAAAATTCCTTTACTACTTTAAGTGTCTCATTTCCTAATCACCCGACTTAATTCGACTATATTCCATTATCCTCGTTTTGCTTTTGTTGATGTTCATGTTATATCCTCCTTTCAAGACACTGTACATTCCGTTCATTTCCTCTTCATAGTCCTTTGCTGTCTCTGACAGAATTACAATGTCTTCGGCGAACCTCAAAGTTTTTATTTCTTCTCCATGGATTTTAATACCTACTCCGAACTTTTCTTTTGTTTCCTTCACTGCTTGCTCAATATACAGATTGAATAACATCGGGGAGAGGCAACAACCCTGTCTCACTCCCTTCCAACCACTGCTTCCCTTTCATGTCCCTCGACTCTTACAACTGCCATCTCGTTTCTGTGCAAATTGTAAATAGCCTTTCGCTCCCTGTATTTTACCCCTGCCACCTTCAGAATTTGAAAGAGAGTATTCCAGTCAACATTGTTAAAAGCTTTCTCTAAGTGTACAAATGCTAGATACGTAGGTTTGCCCTACCTTAATCTACCTTCTAAGATAAGTCGTAGGGTCAGTATTGCCTCACGTGTTCCAACATTTCTACGGAATCCAAACTGATCTTCCCTGAGGTCGGATTCTACTAGTTTTTCAATTCGTCTGTAAAGAATTCGCGTTAGTATTTGGCAGCTGTGACTTATTAAACTGATAGTTCGTTAATTTTCACATCCATCAACACCTGCTTTCTTTGGGATTGGAATTATTATATTCTTCTTGAAGTCTGAGGGTATTTCACCTGTCTCATACATCTTGCTCACCAGATGGTAGAGTTTTGTCAGGACTGGCTCTCCCAAGGCCGTCAGTAGTTCCAATGGAATGTTGTCTACTCCGGGATCCTTGTTTCGAATCAGGTCTTTCAGTGCTCTGTCTAACTCTTCACGCAGTATCGTATCTCCCATTTCGTCTTTATCTACATCCTCTTCCATTTCCATAATATTGTCCTCAAGTACATCACCCTTGTATAAACCTTCTATATACTCCTTCCACCTTTCTGTTTGCCCTTCTTTGCTTAGAACTGGGTTTCCATCTGAGCTCTTGATGTTCATACAAGTGGTTCTCTTATCTCCAAAGGTCTCTTTAATTTTCCTGTAGGCAGTATCTATCTTACCCCTAGTGAGATAAGCCTCTACATCCTTAAATTTGTCCTCTAGCCATCCCTGCTCAGCCATTTTACACTTCCTGTCAATCTCATTTTTGAGACGTCTGTATTCCTTTTTGCCTGCTTCATTTTTGTATTTTCTCCTTTCATCAATTAAATTCAATACTTCTTCTGTTACCCAAGGATTTCTAGCAGCCCTCGCCTTTTTACCTACTTGATCCTCTGCTGCCTTCACTACTTCATCCCTCAAAGCTACCCATTCTTCTCCTACTTTATTTCTTTCCTCCATTCTGTCATTTGCTCCCTTATGCTCACCCTGAAACTCTGTACAACCTCTGGTTCTTTTAGTCTATTCAGGTCCCATCTCCTTAAATTTCCACCTTTTTGCAGTTTCTTCAGCTTTTATCTACAGGTCATAACCAATAGATTGTGGTCAGAGTCCACGTCTGCCCCTGGAAATGTCTTACAATTTAAAACCTGGTTCCTAAATCTCTGTCTTACCATTATATAATCTATCTGAAACCTGTCCGTATCTCCAGGCTTCTTCCATGTATACAGCCTTCTTTTATGTTTCTTGAACCAAGTGTTACCTATGATTAAGTTGTGCTCTGTGCAGAATTCTACCAGGTGGCTTCCTCTTTCATTTCTTTGCCCCAGTCCATATTCACCTACTATGTTTCCTTCTCTCCCTTTTCCTACTACCGAATTCCAGTCACCCATGACTATTAAATTTTCGTCTCCCTTCACTATCTCAATAATTTCTTTGATTTTATCATACATTTCATCAATATCTTCGTCATATGCAGAGCTAGTTGGCATATAAACTTGTACTACTGTAGTAGGTGTGGGCTTCATATCTATCTTGGCCACAATAATGCGTTCACTATGCTGTTTGTAGTAGCTTACCCGCATTCCTACTTTCCTATTCATTATTAAACCTACTCCTGCATTACCCCTATTTGATTTTGTGTTTATAACCCTGTAGTCACCTGACCAGAAGTCTTGTTCCTCCTGCCACCGATCTTCACTAATTCCCACTATATCTAACTTTAACCTATCCATTTCCCTTTTTAAATTTTCTAACCTACCTGCCAGATTAAGGGATCTGACATTCCACGCTCCGATCCGTAGAACGCCAGTTTTCTTTCTACTGATAATGACATCCCCCTGAGTATTCCCTGCCCGGAGATCCGAATGGGAGACTATTTTACCTCCGGAATATTTTACCCAAGAGGACGCCATCATCATTTAATCATACAGTAAAGTTGCATGCCCTCGGGAAAAATTATGGCCGTAGTTTCCCCTTACTTTCAGCCGTTCGCAATACGCGCACAGCAAGGCCGTTTTGGTTATTGTTACAAGGCCAGATCAGTCAATCATCCAGACTGTTGCCCCTGCAACTATTGAAAAGGCTGCTGCCCCTTTTCAGGAACCACACGTTTGTCTGGCCTCTCAATAGATATCCCTCCGTTGTGGTTGAACCTACAGTACGGCTATCTGTATCGCTGAGGCACGCAAGCCTCCCCACCAACAGCAAGGTCCATGGTTCATGGGGGGAGGTAATTCTGGGTATGTGGTAATAAACTTAGGAACCAACACAACTGAGGACAGAGGATGAGATGGTCAGATGAAGTTGACCAACACCTCATGTTCTGTTATTACCAAGCACCAAACTTAGGAACCAACACAACTGGATACAGATCACAAGTACAGACAACATTTATAATTCTGTTGTGTGTACTTGTGATCTGTATCCAGTTGTGTTTGTTCCTAAGTTTGTTGCTTGGTAATAACAGAACATGAGATGTTGGTTAACTTCATTTGACTATCTCATCCTCTGTCTTTGTTTTCCTTCTAGAGTGGTTGCAGGAAGCATATCCTGCAAAACACCTCTATTTGGTTTATTATTATTATTATTATTATTATTATTATTATTATTATTATTAATTACTATTATTATTATTTTTATTGCTCTTACTGCCGTTGTCATTATTACTGATAATATTCATAGCTGATGAAGAATGTGATGTGGAGATGGTCAGGACATTCATTGGTTCAGATACAGATGATGATCCTCCTTATAAACCAGACAACACTACAGATTTTGGTACATCTACATCTACATGACTACTCTGCAATTCACATTTAAGTGCTTGGCAGAGGGTTCATCGAACCACAATCATACTATCTCTCTACTATTCCACTCCCGAACAGCGAGCGGGAAAAACGAACACCTAAACCTTTCTGTTCGAGCTCTGATTTTTCGTATTTTATTTTGATGATCATTCCTACCTATGTAGGTTGGGCCCAACAAAATATTTTCGCATTCGGAAGAGAAAGTTGGTGACTGAAATTTCGTAAAAAGGTCTCGCCGCGACGAAAAACGTCTATGCTGTAATGACTTCCATCCCAGCTCGTGTATCATATCTGCCACACTCTCTCCCCTATAACGTGATAATACAAAACGAGCTGCCCTTTTTGCACCAAACAATTAATAAACACAAAACCTAAGTCGAAACAAGGCCCCAGGAGTAGACAACATTCCATTAGAACTACTGATGGCCTTGGAAGAGCCAGTCCTGACAAAACTCTACCATCTGGTGAGCAAGAAGTATGAGACAGGCGAAATACCCTCAAACTTCAAGAAGAATATAATAATTCCAATCGCAAAGAAAGAAGGTGTGACAGATGTGAAAATTACCGAACTATCAGTTTAATAAGTCACAGCTGCCAAATACTAACGTCAATTCTCTACAGATGAATGGAAAAACTGGTAGCAGCCGACCTCGGGGAATATCAGTTTGGATTCCGTAGAAATGTTGGAACACGTGAGGCAATACTGACCCTACGACTTTTCTTAGAAGCTAGATTAAGGAAAGGCAAACCTACGTGTCTATCATTTGTAGACTTAGAGAAAGTTTTTGACAATGTTGACTGGAATACTCTCTTTCAAATTCTAAAGGCGGGAGGGGTGAAATAAAGGGAGCGAAAGCCTATTTACAATTTGTACAGAAACTAGATAGCAGTTATAAGAGTTGAGGGGAATGAAAGGGAAGCAGTGGTTGGGAAGGGAGTGAGACAGGGTTGTAGCCTCTCCCCGTCGTTATTCAATCTGTATATTGAACAAGAAGTAAAGGAAACAAAAGAAAAATTCGGAGTAGGTATTAAAATCCATGGAGAAGAAATAAAAATTTTGAGGTTCGCCGATGGCATTGTAATTCTATCAGAGACAGCAAAGGACTTGGAAGAGCAGTTGAAAGGAATGGACAGTGTCTTGAAAAGAGGATATAAGATGAACATCAACAAAAGCAAAACGAGGATAATGGAATGTAGTCAAATTAAATCGGGTGATGCTGAGGGAATTAGATTAGGGAATGAGACAGTTAAAGTAGTAAAGGAGTTTTGCTATTTGGGGAGCAAAATAATTGATGATGGAAAGCGTTTCTGAAGAAAAGAAATTTGTTAACATCGAGTATAGATTTAAGTGTCAGGAAGTCGTTTCTGAAAGTATTTTTATGGAGTGTAGCCATGAATGGAAGTGAAACATGGACGATTACTAGTTTGTACAAAAAGAGAATAGAAGCTTTCGAAATGTGGTGATACAGAAGAATGCTGAAGATTAGGTGGATAGATCACATAAGTAATAAGGAAATATTGAACAGGATTGGGGAGAAGAGGACTATGTGGCACAACTTGACAAAAAGGAGGGATCGGTTAGTAGGTCATGTTCTGAGGCATCAAGGGATCACAAATTTAGCATTGGAGGGCAGCCTGGAGGGTAAGAATCGTAGAGGGAGACCAAGGGATGAATACACTAAGCAGATTCAGAAGGATTTAGGTTGCAGTAGGTACTGGGAGATGAGGAAGCTTGCACAGGATAGGGTAGCATGGAGAGCTGCATCAAACCACAACAACATCAACAACAACAACAACATAGCAGTGCCAGTTAATTTTTTTTCCCGTCTTCTGAATATCTGTTATGTTATTGCTACAGACAGCAGTACTGAAAACTGCTGAAGATGCAACTGGTGCCCAAGTAAACCATCACCATCAGGAAGGGGAAATTGCACGTGACAATGCTGGTACTGAGAATAGTCACGAAACAAGAAAACGAAAAATGGTAGCGGTTAAAGAAGAATGGAAAAGAAATCAAAGAAATATCAATCGACATCATGGTAGGGCGTATACTTCCACGAAGAATTCCGAAGTCCCTGCAAGAAATGTGAGGCAAAAAGATTCCTCTAAATGTCCACAACAGTGCCCCAGTAAGTTAACTGAGCAGGACAGACAAAATATCCATAGAGCCTACTGGGATCTTGGGTCAGTTGAGCTACAAAGGCAGTACCTAAATAAGTTAGTGGAAGAAGAAGAGAAAAGAAGTGTGAGACAAAATCGGATAACTCACGAAGGAAGAGGACCAAGAAATTCTATCTAATAAAGGGATCTGATAAGATACAAGTGTGTATGCAGTTTTTTCTCAAGACATTTGACATTTCTCAAACCTCTGTAAGAAACATTATTTTAAAAAAAAAAGAGATGAGCATCATGTATTTGAGAAAGAGCGAAGAGGATGTCATGAGCCAGGTATGCAGAGATCCGTAGAAAGTAAAGAGGCTATAAGGAAACACATTAATAGTTTCCCTACGCATCCTTCTCATTACAAGAGGAAAGAGTGTACAGCTTATCATTTAAGTGCTGATATGAGTGTTAAGATAATGTGTGAGTTATATCGGGAACAACGCTATGAGGAAGGAAAGACAGTCGAGAAATTATGGCTGTATAGGGAGATATTCGTAAAGGAACTTAAACTGAAATTCCACAGGCCACGAAAAGATATGTGTGATAAATGTTTAAGGTTTTCAGACCTTTTGACTGAGGAAAAGGAAGGCGAAGATTTTAAAAGGGGTCACGAAGAGCATCAGCAAAGAAAAGAAATGTTGTTGTTGTTGTTGTTGTCTTCAGTCCTTAGACTGGTTTGATGCAGCTCTCCATGCTACTCTATCCTGTGCAAGCTGCTTCATCTCCCAGTACCTACTGCAACCTACATCCTTCTGAATCTGCTTAGTGTACTCATCTCTCGGTCTCCCTCTACGATTTTTACCCTCCACGCTGCCCTCCAATGCTAAATTTGTGATCCCTTGGTGCCTCAAAACATGTCCTACCAACCGATCCCTTCTTCTAGTCAAGTTGTGCCACAAACTTCTCTTCTCCCCAATCCTATTCAATACCTCCTCATTAGTTACGTGATCTACCCATCTAATCTTCAGCATTCTTCTGTAGCACCACATTTCGAAAGCTTCTATTCTCTTCTTGTCTAAACTATTTATCGTCCACGTTTCACTTCCATACATGGCTACACTCCATACAAATACTTTTAGAAATGACTTCCTGACACTTAAATCTATACTCGATGTTAACAAATTTCTCTTCTTCAGAAACGCTTTCCTTGCCATTGCCAGTCTACATTTTATATCCTCTCTACTTCGACCATCATCAGTTATTTTACTTCCTAAATAGCAAAACTCCTTTACTACTTTAAGTGTCTCATTTCCTAATCTAATTCCCTCAGCATCACCCGATTTAATTTGACTACATTCCATTATCCTCGTTTTGCTTTTGTTAATGTTCATCTTATATCCTCCTTTCAAGACACTGTCCATTCCGTTCAACTGCTCTTCCAAGTCCTTTGCCGTCTCTGACAGAATTACAATGTCATCGGCGAACCTCAAAGTTTTTACTTCGTCTCCATGAATTTTAATACCTACTCCAAATTTTTCTTTTGTTTCCTTTACTGCTTGCTCAATATACAGATTGAATAACATCGGGGAGAGGCTACAACCCTGTCTCACTCCTTTCCCAACCACTGCTTCCCTTTCATGCCCCTCGACTCTTATTACTGCCATCTGGTTTCTGTACAAATTATAAATAGCCTTTCGCTCCCTGTATTTTACCCCTGCCACCTTTAGAATTTGAAAAAGAGTATTCCAGTCAACATTGTCAAAAGCTTTCTCTAAGTCTATAAATGCTAGAAACGTAGGTTTGCCTTTTCTTAATCTTTCTTCTAAGATAAGTCGTAAGGTCAGTATTGCCTCACGTGTTCCAACATTTCGACGGAATCCAAACTGATCCTCCCCGAGGTCTGCATCTACCAGTTTTTCCATTCGTCTGTAAAGAATTCGCGTTAGTATTTTGCAGCCGTGGCTTATTAAACTGATAGTTCGGTAATTTTCACATCTGTCAGCACCTGCTTTCTTTGGGATTGGAATTATTATATTCTTCTTGATGTCTGAGGGTATTTCGCCTGTCTCATACATCTTGCTCACCAGCTGGTAGAGTTTTGTCATGACTGGCTCTCCCAAGGCCGTAAGTAGTTCTAATGGAATGTTGTCTACTCCGGGGGCCTTGTTTCGACTCAGGTCTTTCAGTGCTCTGTCAAACTGTTCACGCAGTATCGTATCTCCCATTTCGTCTTCATCTACATCCTCTTCTATTTCCATAATATTGTCCTCAAGTACATCGCCCTTGTATAAACCTTCTATATACTCCCTCCACCTTTCTGCCTTCCCTTCTTTGCTTAGAACTGGGCTGCCATCTGAGCTCTTGATATTCATACACGTGGTTCTCTTCTCTCCAAAGGTCTCTTTAATTTTCCTGTAGGCAGTATCTATCTTACCCCTAGTGAGATAAGCTTCTACATCCTTACATTTGTCCTCTAGCCATCCCTGTTTAGCCATTTTGCACTTCCTGTCGATCTCATTTTTGAGACGTTTGTATTCCTTTTTGCCTGCTTCATTTACTGCATTTTTATATTTTCTCCTTTCATCAATTAAATTCAATATTTCTTCTGTTACCCAAGGATTTCTAGCAGCCCTCGTCTTTGTACCTACTTTATCCTCTGCTGCCTTCACTACTACATCCCTCAGAGCTACCCATTCTTCTTCTACTGTATTTCTTTCCCCTATTCCTGTCAATTGTTCCCTTATGCTCTCTCTGAAACTCTGTACAACCTCTGGTTCTTTCAGTTTATCCAGGTCCCATCTCCTTAATTTCCCACCTTTTTGCAGTTTCTTCAGTTTTAATCTACAGGTCATAACCAATAGATTGTGGTCAGAGTCCACATCTGCCCCTGGAAATGTCTTACAACCTAAAACCTAGTTCCTAAATCTCTGTCTTACCATTATATAATCTATCTGATACCTTTTAGTATCTCCAGGGTTCTTCCACGTATACAACCTTCTTTCATGATTCTTAAACCAAGTGTTACCTATGATTAAGTTGTGCTCTGTGCAAAATTCTACTAGGCGGCTTCCTCTTTCATTTCTTAGCCCCAATCCATATTCACCTACTATGTTTCCTTGTCTCCCTTTTCCTACACTCGAATTCCAGTCACCCATTACTATTAAATTTTCGTCTCCCTTCACTATCTGAATGATTTCTTTTATTTCATCGTACATTTCTTCAATTTCTTCATCCTCTGCAGAGCTAGTTGGCATATAAACTTGTACTACTGTAGTAGGTGTGGGCTTCGTATCTATCTTGGCCACAATAATGCGTTCACTATGCTGTTTGTAGTAGCTTACCCGCATTCCTATTTTCCTATTCATTATTAAACCTACTCCTGCATTACCCCTGTTTGATTTTGTGTTTATAACCCTGTAGTCACCTGACCAGAAGTCTTGTTCCTCCTGCCACCGAACTTCACTAATTCCCACTATATCTAACTTTAACCTATCCATTTCCCTTTTTAAATTTTCTAACCTACCTGCCCGATTAAGGGATCTGACATTCCACGCTCCGATCCGTAGAACGCCAGTTTTCTTTCTCCTGATAACGACATCCTCCTGAGTAGTCCCCGCCCGGAGATCCGAATGGGGGACTATTTTACCTCCGGAATATTTTACCCAAGAGGACGCCATCATCATTTAATCATACAGTAAAGCTGCATGTCCTCGGGAAAAATTACGGCTGTAGTTTCCCCTTGCTTTCAGCCGTTCGCAGTACCAGCACAGCAAGGCCGTTTTGGTTAATGTTGCAAGGCCAGATCAGTCAATCATCCAGACTGTTGCCCCTGCAACTACTGAAAAGGCTGCTGCCCCTCTTCAGGAACCACACGTTTGTCTGGCCTCTCAACAGATACCCCTCCGTTGTGGTTGCACCTACGGTACGACCATCTGTATCGCTGAGGCACGCAAGCCTCCCCACCAACGGCAAGGTCCATGGTTCATGGGGGGAGGAGAAAAGAAAGGGCACGGGAATTTAAGAACGTTGAGAAAGAAAGTGCAAGAAAAGGCGAATCTTTGCTAGCTGAATTTGACTTACAAGCTGTGCTTTACTGCCCTAAAGTGAATGCAAAGGCAGTATTCTATAAAAGAAGGCTCTCCATGTACAATCTCACAGTTGTTAGTGTAGAAGACAAAAAAACCGATTGCCGGCCGGGGTGGCCGAGCGGTTCTAGGCGCTACAGTCTGGAACTGCGCGACCGCTACTGTCGCAGGTTCGAATGCTGCCTCGGGCATGGATGTGTGTGATGTCCTTAGGTTAGTTAGGTTTAAGTAGTTCTAAGTTCTAGGGGACTGATGACCTACGATGTTAAGTCCCATAGTACTCAGAGCCATTTGAACCATTTAGAACAAAACCGATTGCTACATGTGGGACAACAGCAAAAAGGGGATTCATGCACAAGGAAAACCGATAACCTTGTTTTCTGATACATGTGGGGGCGAGAACAGGAATGACAACATGAGCGCTATGTGTTTGCATGCAGTGAATACACTGGACACTTCAACTATCGATCAATGCTTTTTTGAGTTTGGACATTCACAAATGCGAGCATCGAAAGAAAAAGTAAACATACGGATGTTTTCAAAAATTGCAAGAATGACTCCCAACAAGTACAGAGTCAGAGGAATAGATAACACTCAAATTTTAGATTTCAACCAGCTTCAGAAGAAAATAATTCAGAATAGGAAAACTGCTAAAAATGGAGAAACAGTAAAATGGCTTAAGATTGTTTGGATGCAATATAGGAAAGATCAGCCTGTCACGATGTTTTTCGAGTTTTCCTATGGTGATCGTGACTTTCAAGTTTTACACACCAAGGAAAGACCCGGCCGACGAAATTCTTTGAATTGAGAACCTAAAGACAATACTCTATGCCTAGCATATGAGACTACTCTCTGCATAAGTAAAGAAAAGAAAAAAGATCTTATAGATTTATGTAATAAAGGTATTGTACCTCCTAGGTATGATACAATATATCCAGGACTAAATGCTGCTAACGACTTAGGAAATGAGGAAAACGTGGAAGAATCTGAGGAGTAGACTTCATGTTTATTTTCTGGTTTTGTCTCCTTTATTGTTGTTGCTAGTTCGTCACCTTAGCTATTTCACGTAAACCACTAATTTTAACTCGTTTAAAGCCTTTGTTGTATTATTTTTGAAACAGTAATCCACGAACAGAAAAATAGGTGTGAGGGAACACTGTGTTTCGTTAAAATGATTTTTCTTATGTTTTTTAGGTGAAGATTAGAAAACAAGAATATTAATTATGTTACCTGTAAATTGTTCATTGTAATTCAATGATACTGTACACAAATAATACAAAGTGAAAATAATAATGGCTTTTATGTACCCTCTATCATAGACATGATAAACGTCCTGGAAAACCGTTCTCTTGCTTATACTACTTCACTGAAAACACTGACACACATTACCATAGCTTTTTCCGTGTAATCTGGTATTATAAATACATTAATAACACAGCTAAAGTAATCTTTACTATGATAATATCGCTTAAAGCTGCATATTATTTGTTTGACGTTCATATGTTATAAAGCAGCAGCAATTAAGTTCAGGATCAGACAAACGTAAGTGAGTACATAATTTCATTAAATATTTCATTAGTGTCCATCGAGTGACTAAAATATGTAACACCCAGAAGAAAACTGTCAACGAAGTATACTTTTTATTTACCGTAGAAAGGTTTGTGAAAAACTATTACAAAGTACTCAGATTTTTCGACAAAACCTTTAGATCGAATTATCTCAAAAAACTGTTTTTGAGTTACGTTTCTTTGATCCTAAATGGCCGAATTTCGCTTATTGACTAACCCATCCAAATGGAAGTGGGCTTCGTCGCTAAACCAAACCGTATTCAAACACACTAATTCCGATTATGCCCCGTGGCCAACCACGCAGTTTGAACGTCCTAATGCAAAGAAGTTATGACGATTTTATTTCGTGTAGTTTAATAATTGTCACTCTGCATCGTCACTGTGACGTTTATCGAAGGCGATCCTATCATTCGTGGCGCCGCCCTATACAGGGTGTTACAAAAAGGCACGCCCAAACTTTCAGGAAACATTCCTCACACACAAATAGAGAAAAGATGTTATGTGGACATGTGTCCGGAAACGCTTAATTTCCATGTTAGAGCTCATTTTAGTTTCGTCCACCTACGCTCAATGGAGCACGATATCATGATTCCATACGCGGTATTCTACCTGTGCTGCTAGAACATGTGCCTTTACAAGTTCGACATAACATGTGGTTCATGCGCGATGGAGCTCCTGCACATTTCAGTCGAAGTGTTCGTACGCTTCTCAACAACAGATTCGTTGACCGATGAATTGGTAGAGGCGGACCAATTCCATGGCCGCCACGCTCTCATGGCCTCAACCCTTTTGACTTTCATTTCAATATAAAGACTCTTCGTGCTCGTATTGAGGACGGCTGTGATACATACGCCATTCTCCAGGGCTGCATCAGCGTATCAGGGATTCCATGCGACGGAGGGTGGATCCATGTATCCTCGCTAACGGAGGACATTTTGAACACTTCCTGTAACAAAGTGTTTGAAGTCACGCTGGTACGTTCTGTTGCTGTGTGTTTCTATTCCACGATTAATGTGATTTGAAGAGAAGTAATAAAATGAGCTCTAACATGGAAAGTAAGCGTTTCCGGACACATGTCCACATAACATACACTCCTGGAAATGGAAAAAAGAACACATTGACACCGGTGTGTCAGACCCAGCATACTTTCTCTGGACACTGCGAGAGGGCTGTACAAGCAATGATCACACGCACGGCACAGCAGACACACCAGGAACCGCGGTGTTGGCCGTCGAATGGCGCTAGCTGCGCAGCATTTCTGCACCGCCGCCGTCAGTGTCAGCCTGTTTGCCGTGGCATACGGAGCTCCATCGCAGTCTTTAACACTGGTAGCATGCCGCGACAGCGTGGACGTTAACCGTATGTGCAGTTGACGGACTTTGAGCGAGGGCGTATAGTGGGCATGCGGGAGGCCGGGTGGACGTACCGCCGAATTGCTCAACACGTGGGGCGTGAGGTCTCCACAGTACATCGATGTTGTCGCCAGTGGTCGGCGGAAGGTGCACGTGCCCGTCGACCTGGGACCGGACCGCAGCGACGCACGGATGCACGCCAAGACCGTAGGATCCTACGCAGTGCCGTAGGGGACCGCACCGCCACTTCCCAGCAAATTAGGGACACTGTTGCTCCTGGGGTATCGGCGAGGACCATTCGCAACAGTCTCCATGAAGCTGGGCTACGGTCCCGCACACCGTTAGGCCGTCTTCCGCTCACGCCCCAACATCGTACAGCCCGCCTCCAGTGGTGTCACGACAGGCGTGAATGGAGGGATGAATGGAGACGTGTCGTCTTCAGCGATGAGAGTCGCTTCTGCCTTGGTGCCAATGATGGTCGTATGCGTGTTTGGCGCCGTGCAGGTGAGCGACACAATCAGGACTGCATACGACCGAGGCACACAGGGCCAACACCCGGCATCATGGTGTGGGGAGCGATCTCCTACACTGGCCGTACACCTCTGGTGATCGTCGAGGGGACACTGAATAGTGCACGGTACATCCAAACCGTCATCGAACCCATCGTTCTACCATTCCTAGACCGGCAAGGGAACTTGCTGTTCCAACAGGACAATGCACGTCCGCATGTATCCCGTGCCACCCAACGTGCTCTAGAAGGTGTAAGTCAACTACCCTGGCCAGCAAGATCTCCGGATCTGTCCCCCATTGAGCATGTTTGGGACTGGATGAGGCGTCGTCTCACGCGGTCTGCACGTCCAGCACGAACGCTGGTCCAACTGAGGCCAGGTGGAAATGGCATGGCAAGCCGTTCCACAGGACTACATCCAGCATCTCTGCGATCGTCTCCATGGGAGAATAGCAGCCTGCATTGCTGCGAAAGGTGGATATACACTGTATTAGTGCCGACATTGCGCATGCTCTGTTGCCTGTGTCTATGTGCCTGTGGTTCTGTCAGTGTGATCATGTGATGTATCTGACCCCAGGAATGTGTCAATAAAGTTTCCCCTTCCTGGGACAATGAATTCACGGTGTTCTTATTTGAATTTCCAAGAGTGGATTTTCTTTCTTTGTGTGTGAGGAATGTTTAGCCGTACATTTTTGTAACACCCTGTATATTCAGTCAACAACGCTAGTAGTCAAATCCTACTCTATATCACACCCAAGTTAAGAAAAAAATAGTTTTTAACTTTCAGCTTGACTAGTAGTAGGATTGTCCAGATTCTAATTTTATTTAATCTTGTGTACTGTATGTCCATGTCTGTAATCGAATTCATAGGTGTGGTCAAGTTCTAGCCCATCTTTTAATCACATTTGTTTACGATGCTCGTCGATATTGCCTAAAAATTTTCTGTATTAACGTCTGCTAGATCGAAAAGTCCATATGAAGTCCATATGAACAAAAGCCAAATGTTGGCAGACTTGCATGTACTGCAGCGCAAAGCTAACTCTCCCTCGCGCGCTGCCATTGTTGGATCTGCGGATATCTTTCGATTGTTGCGAATACATTGTTTATGTGAGCGGGTACGACGCGCGGTTAGGCCCCCGCGGTGTAATAAGTCACGCAATCGGCGAGGGGAGGATTTCAGACACAAAGAGCTGTCGCAGCATCGGATGACGTGAAAACGTCGAAACGGCCAATAAACGAATGACAAATATTGAGAAGGGGCGCCGCGCAGAATTGCTGTCATCGCACAATCCCTGCCGCGCCGCTCGCGCACAATGCCATTCGCGGACTGTCGCGCGACTAGCCCCCTTGTTTGACGCATCGTAAATCTGCCCACAGCGCTTCAAGTCGCGATTAGTCTTTCCCCCTCGTGCCACCGCGCTCGCGTGCTGCAACTGCCGGATGCGTGTTTCCTTTTCAAAACGGGAAAAAAACGGGGCAGCGTGCGTTGTTTGCAAAATAATCCGCCGACAGTTTTATACCATCCGACAGACAATACGACCGGCTGCAGAACGCGGAAACAGCACGCACGCGCGCCGGGGTGCGCTGTAGCCCCGCCGGCCGATGGATGGCCAACGGCCGCACCACGCGTTCTGATGCGCCCCCATTGTGTCGCTGTTTATCGTGCGCCGCCACACATTAATGTGTCCGCAAACGAAATGTTTGTAATTGCCGCGGATGAACAGTAGCTACCGCTATCCTGCCCCAACCCCCCCCCCCCCCCCCCTCCATCGCGGGGTCTTTGTTATCTAATATCGGACGCTACATAACGAGTTTATTGCTCTGGGGCACAAGTTAGTGGACGGATGGACAGCGGTTGTCAAAAAAAAAGCCGAGGAAATAAAAATGAAATAAAATTGTGCTACACCAAAATTACTCCTGGGACACGCGTATGTCTCGCTCGTTATCAGTAGTTACGTTTTACGACGGAAATATCTCACTGTCAGACACCGTATGTTTTGTGATTACGACACTGCTTCCAGTCAACAGTTTGCAGTGACGTACATCTTTCGCTACCTGCAGGTACAGCAAAATAGCCACATCTCACTACAAGGCTTTGTTACAAACAGTATTGTTATTTATCTCGTCACCTGGAGAAATGCACGTTCGGGAAGCAGGTTTTTCACCGTTGGTTGTTACAGATGTTGTGTTCAATGAAACAATGCAAATTATTTATCTCCAAACGAAATGTCCAAAAGAAAGTGCACTTCATACTGTTAAATGTAACGTCCGCAGTAACATCTCTGGTAGTGATCTAGAATCTGTACTGAATGTGCTTTTGCACAGTGTATGGATAAACTGTGTGAGAGCTTAATGCTTTGTTTTGTCAGTTGCAGTTTTGGATATTTACAAATATTTTCAGCCAATTTAAACACTGAAACAATCTGCGATATTTATCAAAAATGCCTTCTGGGGTCCGTAAACATGCTATTTGGTTCGAAGGAGGCAAACGGGTGCTTCAAGAGAATAATGACCCGAAAGATCGCACCCGTTTCTGTATAGCGAGTGAACAAGACAATTGGGATGCATTGGCTTACAATGTCTCCGGATACAAATTCGATCGATAATGTTTGGTCGTATATCAAGATAAAGCTTAAAGGAAAGCCAATACATACTCTGAAGCAGCTGTCATAAAATCAGGAGGATATGGAGATCGTTACCGAGAGAATATCAAAAACCTCCTGAAAAACCTGCAAAAAAAAAAGGTCCCAAGCAATAATTGATAATGGCGGCGATTGGATTAACTATTAGGTAACTGTGCAATGAGTAATTACATGTATTTTCATGTAAAGTTATAATAGTTTCTTTAATTTCATACAGGTAATGCCGTACACTTTCTTGTGGAACCGACTGTAACATTTTAAAGTTTTGCTTTATTATAATTTTCCTTGTGCTGGTCACATTTATGTTAAAATTTAAATGTTGAATGTAGAAGTATTTTCAGCTTATATTGTACTACAAGTTTTTGCAAAACTACAGATATTTGAGCGCATCATTTGACCACAGAACTCAGAATGAAGTTACGTTCTCTGATGGTAAGATATTCAGTAAGCTCCATCTAGCACCAAGCTAGATATTGGGTGCCCCTACCAATTCAAAAGTATTCGTACTTCGTTAGCCACTTTTTCGACAAATTATGTGGATGCCTAGATTCAGGAACTGAAAGGTTCTGTTAACTTTGTGACAAATAGCAATGTTAGTTACAAAGCTATATTACAGGTCATAATACTCCTTATATAACACTTGGCATTTATAGACGTACAAAAATATTTTCTTCGAAAAATGCTATTGTAATCAAGTAAATGCAGAGAATACAGAATATCGAAGTTTAAAGGCTTTGTAGCATTTACTATGTTCACCTTGCTATAATATTTATTGTTTTTGAAGTCAACAACCCATTTTCTCAATACATACTAATCGTACAAGGATAAATAAGACGTCATTATAAAGGTCTTTTAACCGGCTTCTGACACTGCGTACCGAATTTTCGCTACAACTTACTATTTGTGGAAAATGTTAACATAAAAGAGATTTCTAAATACCATAGGCCTGAGGGCATTCTGGATGACCAGCATCATACCTATTTGTTACGAATCTAACTTCCTAATGACGAATAACAAACTGTAATTTCGTATTATCTTATTACAAATGTTTTATTTGTGTTAAGGTACTTATTAACTAGATAACTTTTATACGGCATTGTCACAGATAACAACCCGTGACCAGTGCATTAGTTCATTATCTCCACCGTCATACAAGTTGGCTTTTCTAAACGAATACACTTTCCAAAACGACAGACATATTTCTCATTGTCGCCTTGAATTGTGATTTACCTGTTGCTGCTATGGCCTAAAGTCCTAAAGTGCTTGCTGTACTGAAAATGTTTGTCGAGTTAAAGTTATGGGTTATGTTGTCCTGCAGACACTGTCCCTGCACTCTGCCCGTCTTACAAGTTGAGACAAACATTTCTAATGCAAAACACACTACAAGCAAGTTTGTATCATAAATTCATCGTTAATACATCATGTCGTTTGGTTTATTTTTAAAGATGTTTTGTCTTCATTCCCACAACTACCTTTATCCCAGCGACTACATTTAATCCAAATACTCTCAGTATTTAAAACTCTATAAAAGTCCGAAAGTTTCGCACCGGCTCCCTGCTTGGCAAATGAGAGAGAGATTCAAACATTTCTCTTTGTCTCTCTGTTCGCATTCGCATGCACTATTTCCTATGTATTACTTCAAAAAATTTACACAAACGAAATGTTGCTGCACTGATACGAAGGCTACATGGATCGCGCCGTCTTCAGTAATGAGCGTATGGCATTGGTGGCCGGGAGACTCCTCGCGGGGCGGTTCGGCCGCCGCTCCACAAGTTCTTTGACGCCACTAAGGCGACTTCCGTGAGAATGATGATGAAAGGCACACAACACACAGTCATCTCGAGGCAGAGAAAATCCCTGACCCCGGCGGGAATCGAAACCCGGAACCCCGAGCGCGGGAAGCGAAAACGCTACCGCAAGACCACGAACCGCGGACGTCGTCTTCAGTGATGAATCGAAATCTCACCTGAGTGAAAATGTGAGGATTAGGAAATTCTCACGGGATGATACAGCCGCAATGAGATTCCTCTCAATTGAACAGTTTTTGTACCATAACCTAACGGGAAGATAATAGATCTTTCTTTTTCTTTGAAGCAATTCTAACCGTTGTTTCTTAATTTAATGCTCCAGAACTATGGCTCTTTCCTCAAATGGAAGAAGCTGAACCACGGAACTTTATTTGGCAGCAAGTTGGTCTGCCGTCTCACTGGTGAAACTCAGTACGCAATTGGTTAAAATGGGATAGTAACCGACCGTTCTGTTGTCCGAAGGGACCAGATGACCGGTTTTGCTTTGTATGGCCTCCACTCACCCAACCTGACACCATGCGAATTTTACCTTTAGGGTTCAGAAATAGTTATGTATGTGGGGTGTTTCCGTAAGAGCGTTCAAAACTTTAATAGGCACATAGAGGACGTTCCACTGAACGATTTGAGGTAGGGAACCTGGGATCGAAGAAGCCAACAGAAGGAAATAATACGAATAAAATCACATTACTGTGTACTTTTCAACACTGGCAATGAACGTACCGTTGGTACTATATTTCACAATATGTGCTGAAACTGACGGCCATCAACCACAATGCAAGCATGACATCGGCGAACAAGATTGTGACGCACCGTGACAAATATCCCTGGTGTGTTCAGAATCACATTACAGGCAGCTACGATCCTGACAACAAATTCCATCTCCGTGTCCACTGGAGTCTCATATACAAGTGACTTTAGATATCCCCATAGAAAATAATCATGGGAATGCGGGTCAGGTGACTACGCAGGCCATGGAATAGGACCTTCCCTTCCAATCCAGCGACCAGGAAATACAGCACTGATGTGGTTGCGGACATCCACAATGAGGTGAGGCTATGCCTGCCTTACGATCACTCATTTCCTCCTCTACGTTAATTGGTAGGAAGTCTAACCTGTGACTTTCACGAGTTGGCTCTATAACTGTCTTGTCGAAGTAATTTTCGGACAAGACATTCAGTTTTCATCCCATGACTTTCCCATTGTATACGTGGCAAGTTGAAGTCACGCCTTTTTACAATAGCATTATTAGGACAATTATTTACGAAATTCTAAAAGTTCTCTCTGCAGCACTCTATCGCTACACATCCTGATGCAGACGGTCAATAAAAGCATCTTATTGCCATCTTTGACGTGCCTTTGTTACTTAAGTTCGCCCATATTATGTTCGTAATCCATGATAATCTCGGTGGATACTCTCGAATTCATCACTGCAATAAATATGCTGGCACTTTGGCGTCGAGCCTATTCCAAAAGGTATTTCTAATACTGCCGGTTCAATGTATATAGAACCATTCCTCAGTACTGAAAGCTCCTTGTATCACTGGTGTCACAGTGAGACAGTGCACATCCTCTCACACACAGACAAGGGTACGTTCTCCAAAAAGGCAAGTGTAACTCTTTGCATGAACCTCGAGTAAACAACATCTGCCTAATGACTTCCTAGTAATCATAGCCGTTCTCCTTGTTTCCTTGCAGTAAATAAAGAATGTACGTGGGTGAGTCAAATGAAAACCTTAAATATTTTTTAAATATTATTTATTGTGCAGAAGTGTTACAAAGCTGTATCACTTTTCAACATAATCTCCCCCACGCTCAATG
The DNA here is from genome assembly GCF_023897955.1 of Schistocerca gregaria. NCBI lineage: Eukaryota > Metazoa > Arthropoda > Insecta > Orthoptera > Acrididae > Schistocerca > Schistocerca gregaria. The sequence goes on along the minus strand of NC_064926.1, from coordinate 337,010,362 downwards.
CAAGTCCTCCAGCACTTACGAAGTGAATAAATTTCTTTAGAAAAATATTCTTTTGGTAGTCAGTGCAACCACTCATGCACCGTGTAGCATATCTCTTCATCAGAACGGAACTTCTTTCCTCCCATTGCGTCTTTGAGTGGTCCAAACATATGGAAATCACTTGGGGCAAGGTCTGGTGAGTATGGTGGATGACGAAGACACTCAAAATGCAGGTCTGAGATTGTTCCAACTGTTGTACGGGCAGTGTGGGGCCTTGCATTGTTATGTTGCAAAAGGGCACCTGCTGACACCAATCCACGTCGCTTTGAGTTGATTGCAGGCTGCAGATGATTTTTTAGGAGATCTGTGTATGATGCACTGTGTGGTCCATCTAGGCATGTAATGCTCCAAAATGACCCCTTTTTTGTCCCAAAAGAGTGTCATCATAACCTTCCCTGCTGATGGTTCTGTTGGAAACTTCTTTGGTTTTGGTGATGAAGAATGGCGCCATTCCTTGCTCGCTTTCTTCGTTTCCGGTTGGTGGAAGTGAACTCAGGTTTCGTCCCCAGTAACGATTCTTACATGGAAGCCATAACCTTCTCGTTCAAAGCGCCGAAGAAATTCACAAGCATCAACACGTCTTTCTCTCATTTCAGGAGTCAGCTGCCGTGGCACCCATCTTGCAGACACTTTGTGAAACTGGAGCACATCATGCACAATGTGGTGTGCTGACCCATGACTAATCTCTAAACACGCTACAATGTCATTCAGTGTCACTCGGAGGTTTTCCTTGACAATGGCTTCAATTGCTGACCTGGACGAGGAGCATCTTCCACTGAAGTTACACCATTTGCGAACTTTCTACTCCATTCGTAGGCTTGCTGCTGTGACAAACCTGCATCACCGTACTGAACCTTTATTCGTCGATAAATTTCTATAGGTTTCACACCTTCACTACGTAAAAACCGAATAACAGAACGCTGTTCTTCCCTGGTGCAAGTTGCAAGTGGGGCGGTCATCTTTATACTGATACTGCGACGGTGTTTGTGCATCTGCACTATGCTGCCACCTACAGGCCCTTATGCAAGCTGTTTGTAGCACGCTTACCAACTTATAGCATAACGGCACGAAATTTCGATTTGTTATTACAAATTTAAGGTTTTCTTTTGACTCACCCTCATACATGTAAATAAATTGCACAGTACTTCTTAACTTATACACAAGTTAGTTTCATATAAGCTGGAACACAGTAGTGCTAGACAAAGCGATAGACAAGTTTACTTCCATATCTCCTTAAGCTGGCTTCTTCGACCCAGCTTCCCTACCTCAAATTGTTCAGTAGGGCATTCTCTATGCCCTGTTACATTTCTGCACGCTTTTAAGGAAACACCCTGCACATGTTTCCGCTATTAGCAGGTCTACAAGACTTAAGAAACGCGACTGAAGTGGTTGTTACAACAGTTACTCCTGGCACACTGATCAAGGCTGGGGAAAAATTCGCCTATCGACTCGATGTGTGCCGTGTGACGAATACCGCTCACACTGAACAACTGTAAGAAAAGCTATTACAGTTGATCTTTCATTTGATGTACTGTTTGCAATTGTTAAACTGAATGAAATAAATACTACAAAGTCTTATTCAGGGACTGTGGAGACAGAAACCTGGTCCGGAGACGACTGAGTAGAAAATTAAAAGCCAAAATGTTTCTGATAACTCTGTTACTGTGGTTGCAGGGCAGGGAAGTTTCGGAGGTGATAGTATGGACCAAAGCAAGAAAAAATATCAAGTAAAGATGGGCTATAAAATCCATATCTTACGAGCTCTGAGCAGTTGACCATCTTAGATACTGTGAAACATATCTCTTCTTTTCAACAAGTGCTCATATCTCTTAAGGAATACCTTTTTTGCATCTTTTTCTTGGTTGGGTCCACATTACCTCCTCAAAAATGTGGAACCAAGCAGCTTGCAGTTGAAGAGATATGTTTCACAGTGTCGTAGATCCACAAATGCTCACAGCTCTAAAAGTATGTTTCTTAGAGACTTTTATTCTTATTTTTGTCCGTACCAGCATGTCTGAGAGTTTCCAGGAATTTTACCAACAATGGTATCGGTACATGTATTCCACTGTCAGAGATAAAAGAACGATTTTCTCTTAAGCCTTTCGACTCAGTCGTTTACGGACCAGGGTCCCTTACCTCAAACTGTTACTCTGCCAGTCGCCATCATTCATGAAAATTTGTAACTTCATCACAGAGTTATCTTGTGTAGTAAAACTGAGGCGGGAACTGTTATTTTTTTTATTCAAAGTAGCAGCTTTGTTACTACTTAACCCGATTAAATTTAGATGCACAAGCGTGAATCAAACCAGTCACAAGACTGATGACAGAAAAAAAAAACTAGGATTATTCGTCGAGTGCAAATACGATGTAGACAACTGAATAGCGCAAATATTATCTAACTATACAGAGAAGCTTTTTGTCTTCGCAAGCTGTAAGTTGGAGATAATTATGTCTAAGCTTTGTATAAAAAGGTTTTATGTCTAATTTGAAAGAGAAAAATTTGCAACCAGCTTCACAAATATCCGGTTTCAGATGTTTCAAAACAAAAATGGATTTTTAGTTGTTTTATGAAGTGCATTTAAACATACTTGTTTTGTAAATAAATTCGCTCGGTCACATAAAACAAATATAACGAGGTCAGATATCTTTGAGTGTTTTCAAAATACGCAAGCTCGTAACTATGACCTGAATCAGATGTGACTGAAAGATAAAACAGAGAAAACCCAGTGCAGAGCAGTGCGTTTCGCCACAAATTCATTTAGCACACGCAATAGTGTCTAAAGAGTGCATAACCGACTCGCGTGGAAGACGCTACAATAGAGGGATTTTTTTCATTCGATGTGTTTTACTGTAAAATTTCCGATATCGTTAATTCCTTGAACAGTGAACCTATGTATAGCATCCTCTTATGTATGTTTCGGAAAATATCCATGGAGGTGATTCGAGCGCACATGAAGGCTCACCAACAATCCTTATACCCGCACACGGTTTCACGCTGGAAACGGGAGAAGTTTTGACGTACAAAATACCCACCGGTACACAGCATGAGGCGGATTACGGAGTAAAAGAATACGTCTCACATAATATACAGTCCGCAAGACACCTACGGTGTGTGTCGGAGGACGATGTGCAACTAGTAACTATTTTTACATTGTGTTAATCTACTCGCAAATAGAGCGAAAAATCCGCTGCCTGTATGCCTTCGTACGAACCTTAAATTCTCTTACGTTCATTGTCCTTATCCGAAATGTACGTTGGCGGCAGTATAATCGTTCTGCAGTTAGCTTCAAATGACGAGTCCCTAAATTTTTTCAATAGCGTTTCTCGAACAGAATCTCGTCTTACCTCCAGGAATTTCCATTTGATACGATACTGCGCTGCCCACGTTGTTGGTAAGTACGGTGCAATATTCCTTCGGACATCCATGCATGCATGCAAGTCTGAAGGAACATTGCACCGTACTGCTTAACAACAGAGGCACTGCAATAACGTACTTTCCTCCGATACCAGGAAGTGACTCTCAATTGAAGTGTTACTCCACCGTGCCTCTACGGGTACTACACAATGTGCACGAGTGCTGGTTGAGACGCATGAACGACGACGACGTATGGAAGTTTGGATCTGACCGTGGGTTGTACACGGATAGCCGAAGTGCAGCTGGCTCGGTAGCTCAGCATGTTCGGACAGAGGGTTAGCTGCCCTCTGTAATGGATCAACGATGAAACTGGGCAAGCGTCATGTGACCGCGCTAACAAATACAGCGACCAATATCGAGCAAAATGCGATCAACAAAAAGAAAAAAAATAGTTAAGGTGACAGCTTGTGTAATGCGGGAAATCTGGGTTCTAATCCCGGCCCGGTACAAATTTTCAATATCGTCATTCCATTAAATGTCAGATGGTTGTCGATATTCCTAACTGCAAAGATATTTAATTCTCATTTGAGTTCCCGAATCATCTCCGTTAATACTTGTGTGTTGATCTAACCTACCGGCAACATATCAAATAGCCTGACTCTGAATTTCTTCCTTTTACTCAACCTGGTTGGGATCCCTAACACTCAAGCAGTACCCTACAGTGGTTTGATGCAGCTCTCCATGCTACTCTATCCTGTGCAACCTTCTTCATCTCCCAGTACCTACTGCAACCTACATCCTTCTGAATCTGCTTAGTGTATTCATCTCTTGGACTCCCTCTACGATTTTTACCCTCCACGCTGCCCTCCAATACTAAATTTGTGATCCCTTGATGCCTCAAAACATGTCCTACCAACCGATCCCTTCTTCTAGTCAAGTTGTGCCACAAACTTCTCTTCTCCCCAATCCTATTCAATACCTCCTCATTAGTTATGTGATCTACCCATCTAATCTTCAGCATTCTTCTGTAGCACCACATTTCGAAAGCTTCTATTCTCTTCTTGTCCAAACTAGTTATCGTCCATGTTTCACTTCCATACATGGCTACACTCCAAACAAATACTTTCAGAAACGACTTCCTGATACATAAATCTATATTCGATGTTAACAAATTTCTCTTCTTCAGAAACGCTTTCCTTGCCATTGCCAGTCTACATTTTATATCCTCTCTACTTCGACCATCATCAGTTATTTTACTTCATAAATAGCGAAACTCCTTTACTACTTTAAGTGTCTCATTTCCTAATCTAATTCCCTCAGCATCACCCGATTTAATTTGACTACATTCCATTATCCTCGTTTTGCTTTTGTTGATGTTCATCTTATATCCTCTTTTCAAGACACTGTCCATTCCGTTCAACTGCTCTTCCAAGTCCTTTGTCGTCTCTGTCAGAATTACAATGTCATCAGCGAACCTCAAAGTTTTTACTTCTTCTCCATGAATTTTAATACCTACTCCAAATTTTTCTTTTGTTTCCTTTACTGCTTGCTCAATATACAGATTGAATAGCATCGGGGAGAGGCTACAACTCCTTTCCCAACCACTGCTTCCCTTTCATGTCCCTCGAACCTTATAACTGCCATATGGTTTCTGTACAAATTGTAAATAGCCTTTCGCTCCCTGTATTTTACCTCTGCCAACTTTAGAATTGGAAAGAGAGTATTCCAGTCAACATTGTCAAAAGCTTTCTCTAAGTCAACAAATGCTAGAAACGTATGTTTGCCTTTTCTTAATCTTTCTTCTAAGATAAGTCGTAAGGTCAGTGTTGCCTCACGTGTTCCAACATTTCTACGGAATCCAAACTGATCCTCCCCGAGGTCCGCATCTAGCAGTTTTTCCATTCGTCTGTAAAGAATTCGTGTTAGTATTTTGCAGCTGTGACTTATTAAACTGATAGTTCGGTAATTTTCACATCTGTCAGCACCTGCTTTCTTTGGGATTGGAATTAATATATTCTTCTTGAAGTCTGAGGGTGTTTCACCAGTCTCATACATCTTGCTCACCAGCTGGTAGAGTTTTGTCAGGACTGGCTCTCCCAAGGCCGTCAGTAGTTCTAATGGAATGTTGTCTACTCCGGGCGCCTTGTTTCGACTCAGGTCTTTCAGTGCTCTGTCAAACTCTTCACGCAGTATCTTACCTCCCATTTCGTCTTCATCTACATCCTCTTCCATTTCCATAATATTGTCCTCAAGTACATCGCCCTTGTATAAATCTTCTATATACTACTTCCACCTTTCTGCCTTCCCTTCTTTGCTTAGAACTGGGTTGCCATCTGAGCTCTTGATATTCATACACGTGGTTCTCTTCTCTCCAAAGGTCTCTTTAATTTTCCTGTAGGCAGTATCTATCTTACCCCTAGTGAGATAAGCCTCTACATCCTTACATTTGTCCTCTAGCCATCCCTGCTTAGCCATTTTGCACTTCCTGTCAATCTCATTTTTGAGACGTTTGTATTCCTTTTTGCCTGCTGCATTTACTGCATTTTTATATTTTCTCCTTTCATCAATTAAATTCAATATTTCTTCTGTTACCCAAGGATTTCTAGCAGCCCTCGTCTTTTTACCTACTTTATCCTCTGCTGCCTTCACTACTTCATCCCTCAGAGCTACCCATTCTTCTTCTACTGTGTTTCTTTCCCCAATTGCTGTCAATTGTTCCCTTATGCTCTCCTTGAAACTCTGTACAACCTCTGGTTCTTTCAGCTTATCCAGATCCCATGTCCTTAAATTCCCACCTTTTTGCAGTTTCTTCAGTTTTAACCTACAGGTCATAACCAATAGTTTGTGGTCAGAGTCCACATCTGCCCCTGGAAATGTCTTACAATTTAAAACCTGATTCCTAAATCTCTGTCTTACCATTATATAATCTATCCGATACCTTTTAGTATCTCCAGGATTCTTCCATGTATACAACCTTCTTTTATGATTCTTGAACCAAGTGTTAGCTGTGATTAAGTTATGCTCTGTGTAAAATTCTGCCTGACGGCTTCCTCTTTCATTTCTTAGCCCCAGTCCATATTCACCTACTATGTTTCCCTTCTCTTCCTTTTCCTACTACCGAATTCCAGTCACCCATGACTATTAAATTTTCGTCTCCCTTCACTATCTCAATAATTTCTTTGATTTTATCATACATTTCATCAATATCTTCGTCATATGCAGAGCTAGTTGGCATGTAAACTTGTACTACTGTAGTAGGTGTGGGCTTCGTATCTATCTTGGCCACAATAATGCGTTCACTATGCTGTTTGTAGTAGCTTACCCGCATTCCTATTTTCCTATTCATTATTAAACCTACTCCTGCATTACCCCTATTCGATTTTGTGTTTATAACCCTGTAGTCACCTGACCAGAAGTCTTGTTCCTCCTGCCACCGAACTTCACTAATTCCCACTATATCTAACTTTAACCTATCCATTTCCCTTTTTAAATTTTCTAACCTACCTGCCCGATTAAGGGATCTGACATTCCACGCTCCGATCCGTAGAACGCCAGTTTTCTTTCTACTGATAACGACGTCCTCCTGAGTAGTCCCCGCCCGGAGATCCGAATGGGGGACTATTTTACCTCCGGAATATTTTACCCAAGAGGACGTCATCATCATTTAATCATACAGTAAAGCTGCATGTCCTCGGGAAAAATTACGGCCGTAGTTTCCCCTTGCTTTCAGCCGTTCGCAGTACCAGCACAGCAAGGCCGTTTTGGTTAATGTTGCAAGGCCAGATCAGTCAATCATCCAGACTGTTGCCCCTGCAACTACTGAAAAGGCTGCTGCCCCTCTTCAGGAACCACACGTTTGTCTGGCCTCTCAACAGATACCCCTCCGTTGTGGTTGCACCTACGGTACGGCCATCTGTATCGCTGAGGCACGCAAGCCTCCCCACCAACGGCAAGGTCCATGGTTCATGGGCGGGGGGGGGGGGGGGGGGGGTATTTTAAGTTAAGAGACAAAAAAGAAAGTCACTCCCTGTACGTGAGTACCGTGGATGTTCCACTTTCGTTACGACGCGCATGGGCAATAAATTTCATAGATGCACTGAATCGAGTCGGCATACATTATCGTGCAGAGGTGTACTTTTCCATTGTCAAATAACTGTGCAGCCGCTGTAGGAACGCCACTGCGGCGGTGCCACACTCGCAGGTATGCGGCATGGGTGTCACCACCAGGAAACAGCGGGGGGACGATCCATCCCTTCCCCCCCCCCCCCCAATATTTTCTGAAAATCAGTTTCAGTGTTTTGAGACTTAAATGACTCATAACCGCATAATATGCACTATTGGGCAACAGAAAATCCACGATAGCTGCGGCAAGTGGAACATCAGTGACCTCGGCAAGTTAATGTATGGTGCGGCATTATGGGAGGAAGGATAATTGGCCCCCATTTTATCGATGGCAATCTAAATGGTACAATGATTTCCTACGTAATGTTCTACCGATACTACTACAAGATGTTTCACTGTGTGACAGAACGGCGATGTACTTGCAACATGATGGATGTCCGGCACATAGCTCGCTTGCAGTTGAAGCGGTATTGAATAGCATATTTCATGACAGGTGGATTGGTCGTCGAAGCACCGTAGCGTGCCCTGCACGTTCACCGGATCTGACGTCCCCAGATTTATTTCTGTGGGCATCCACCGACAACGCCTGACAACGAGCGTCGGCGCATTGTCAATGCATGTGCGAACATTATGGAAGGAGAACTACTCGCTGTTGAGAGGAATGTCGTTACACGTATTGCCAGATGCAATAAGGTTGACAGACATCATATTGAGCATTTATTGCATTAATGTGGTATTTACAGGTAATCACGCTGTAACAGCATGCTTTCTCAGAAATGATAATTTCACGAAAGTACATGTATCACATTGGAACAACCGAAATACAATGTTCAAAGGCACCTACGTTCTGTATTTTAATTTAAAAACCAACCTGTTACCAAATGTTCGTCTAAAATTGAGAGCCATACGTTTATGACTATTAAAGCACCATCTATCACAAAGCGAAAAAAGTAGTACAACTAAAACATCATTACACGAATATGTAATAAAAAATGGAGGTTCTTATTAGAAAAACACAGTTGATATCCGTTTGACCTATGGCAGCGCCATCTAACTGGACAACGATAACACCATCTGGTTTCCCCCTTCAAGCTAGACAGGTTTCGTTTTTTGTAGTTTTTTCATTTGACGCTTATTTCGTGAGATTTTGGCCCGGTCACGATCAATGGTCCACCCTTTATAAATAAGACTGCTGCGAGCTAGAGTAAAGGTCCCAGTTCTCTTCTAGATTCATAACAGCGCGCACTCCATGTCGGAAGCCGCATCGCGTCTGTGTAGTTACAAGAAGCAGCCTTGGATGCCGTATTACGTAACTCGGTATGCACGTAACAATGAGTTCGCATTGGGGTAAAGTGTTAATTGCGGAACGACCTCAGTGATTTATTCTCAGTTTGCGTATGTCGTATCTTCACGTTTCGTCGCAGGACAGACCTTCTACCAGTACTAGCGTGGCATTCCTTGAGTATTAACATCAAATTTTGGCGAGCATTCACTTTGAACATTTACATCGATAATGGTTATTGAACAGTTTCGTTATCTAGGGATAATAGGATCCGTGCCATAGATTCTGAACAGCTCTGATAGTACAATAGCTGATAGTAACATTGCTTGGGTAAACATTTGTCTGGAACTTTACACTTTATCGTATACACTGAAAATTGTGACAGTAAACTGGATTTTCTATGAATCCCAGACATCATCCTAAATCCTCAGCGTAATGAACTTCAGTGATCAATAACTATTTGTCCATCAGTGTGGGCACAGTGAACTTTAATTACAGGCCTCACGTTTCTGCTAAGTACTTTCTGGTTGTCAACATTGTAGATAGAGAGCCTGTGTTGAGAACGGCAACAACAGAAATTTTTCACCCGCTGCCCACAGTTGGACCCTAGACAACTGGGAAACAAGGCCTGGTCAATGTTCGAGTGTGGTGCAGAGCCCACGAAGCCATTGACTCAAGTTGTCAACAATGCCCTTTTCAAGCTGCTGGGTGCTCCATAATGGCGTGAACTGTGTTTACATGGAGTGGACTGCGTCCTTTGGTCCATCTGAACCGACCACTAACTGGAAATGATTATTTTCAGGCACATGGATGTCCCCAAACGACGATGTCGTTTCACCGAGCCACAACTGTTCGCGATATTTTAAAGATCACTCGACATGAATTCCATCGAACATTTATGGGACATAATCGAGAGGTCAATTTATACACAATGTCCTGCACTGGCAACACTTTCGCAATAATGGACAGCTATAGAGACAGCACGGGTCATTACTTTGCAGGGTGTTTTCAAGGAATTGTTGCCTCCATGCTATGTCGAGTTGCTGCACTAAGTCGGGAAAAATAAGGTCCGACACGATATTGGGAGCTACCCTAAGATTTTTGTCACCTCAATATAATATTCACGTCTGATTTCAACACTGCACAAGTATTTTTAAATATTGTCACAGGCTATTCTGATGATGAGCACCTGGTCCCGACTGTAATCTATTTTCGGCGGAGTTGACGCCAATCCTGTAAAGTTCCGTTATACATTCGATATTCACTTTCAATGAAAAATTTTTTATCACTTATGAGTGAAATTGTTTATTTATGGCGTGGGTCCACAGGGAAGTGTGTGAGGGGTGGAATGACAGAGGGTGGGGTCAGGTGGAATACGCAGCCGTTACATCGTTCAGTTACACTCTGATAGCACACAAATTCCACGTATACTCATTACTAACTGAAAAACCACAATATTACTGGCCTAGCACTCTTGCCGCTCTGATCTGATAATCTGTCATTGCACCTAAAAGTGAACTCATAGAAAGCACAATGAATAATTCTTGAAACAGGAGTCGTGGATCCCTTAATGACTGCAGTGACTGTAGTAGGCTTGAGCGTCCTCATACTGTTTATAAGACGATTCTTATGGTCAGTAATGGCTCACCTGTTCCTCAGTTTCTCCTAAACCTAAACTGGTCGTCCCCGACGCCAGTTTCTGTCAATTTTTTCCAAGTTTTTTTAATAATTCGTGTCTGTACAGATAGTGGCCTCATATGAATACAGACATTTTACCGTGTATGGCAGATGAACGACTTCCCTTTCCTCTCGCGTTGTCGGATCACAAGCGAAAGGAATGTGTTTTTATTTATGTATTTATCATATGGGAATGCACATACAGTGATTACAAAAGTACTACATGTCGACATTTATACATACCTTTCTGGTGTAAAATAACACAGATCACAGAAGCTATATATGTAGATAAGGTCTTTTATGTATTTTGTCACACCACCCATCGCTGTCAGGAAATTTTCGAAAGGACCGTTGTAGGCATGTGCAGGACTCGTTGATAGAACTTGAACAACTGTCGACACCACAGACACACTATGTCGATGAAGATTTGCCCCACTTGTGGACAGTGTCTGCACATCTTCCATGACCCGTTCGGATGCGGTGCAGGGTAGTCCAAATTGCCTGAGGGTGGTCAAATCCTGGGGGTTTCATGTGAACACAGGGCAATTTCAGGTATTGTGGAGAACATTTTTGTTACCAGCAGCGTTTCAACTCATTGGGAGCACTGAATTCAAATTCTGCAATTCATGGCTATGACAAGTATGATGCGTTGTCATTAGTCTCGGTTCCTCTGCAGGGAATACATTGAACAATATCGGAAGGTCGGTGCTATTGTAAGGTCGGTGTCATCAGTAATGTTCAGGCACTCACATGGTAGTGCACTCTTCCATGTGATATCAAGAGGTGAACTATTGCTCAAGGCACGTGGGAGTAAGTCTTATTGACCCACTAACAATGCACATAACTTTGTTAACTTCCGCATCTTTCTTCTTGACATGTGGACTATTAAGACAGTATTCTGCTTTTGAGCCAGACAGGTGCACAGTACTATTGAGTACACCGTTGCAAGTGCTGAGACTCAAAGAGTGTCTGATAACGACACCCAATGTGTGCCGTGCCACAGTGTTTAAGGAGAATGTTGTTTCTGCTTTTCAGCTTAGCAGAAGTTCCCGTCAAGTGCTCCTTGAGGGAAGGTATATTGTCTAATGTGATCTCAAGGTTTTTGGATGCAGATTATGATGAAACTTCGTCTATCTCAAACTAGACATTAAGGGCTTTGTGTGCCCATCTACTGGACAGATAAAAACATGCAAGTTATGTTTTATTTGCGTTTAGTTGTAGCCTCCATTTACGGAAATACTGGTTTAAGATGCCAAGGTCAGACGTTAGGATTTCATGAGCTGTTTCAAAGGTTATGTGTTGGTTGGCTACTGCCCAGTCATCTGCAAAACCAAAATTTTTGGACTGTCTTGGACAGATATAAGATGTACAAGGTGCGACAATAAAGTAATGAGACTGATTTCCTTTGCAAGATGTGGCAAACCTACAGGCTTGCGTAGACACAATAACTTTGACATTGGTCTATAAGCTGCTTCTAGTCCAAGCAGCACATCGATGCAACTGCTCAGTCGTGAGATGTGTTGTAGTAAGTTAACACACGTTTGTGTCCTGTGTTACGGAAATCGGACAGCATAATATTGCGCAACAGTATGCCATTTCTTTTTGCGTCAAATTGGGTGAAAAATCGACGACAGCTTGTGGTAAGTTTCAGAAGACGTTTGGAGTTGAGGTTTTGCCAAGAGTTCAAGTTTTTCGTTGGCATAAAATGTTTAGTGAAGGCAGAACGAATGTTGAAGATGAAGACCGCAGTGGACAACCATAAACCTCGTGGACGGATGTCAACTTGGCCAAGGTGCGTGAACTTGCGTGATCTGGTCGAAGATTATCCGTGAAAATGACTGCAGAAGAACTGAACATCAATCGCGAAACGGTTCGTCTAATAATGACTGAATATCTTGGTATGAGAAAGATTTGTGAAAAAGTGGTCCCCAAAAATCTCACACCACACCAACGAGAAACAAGGAAAAATGTGGCAGCGGATCTCTTTGAGCAAATGGAACTCAATCCAGAATTGTCGAGTCGTGTTATCACTGGTGATGAAAGTTTTTTTTTTCCAGTACGATCCAGAGACAAAATGCCAAAGTTCGCAATGGTGCTCAAAGGGATCACCCAGACCACAAAAAGCTTGCATGTCAAAATCAGAAGTGAAATGCACGCTTGTGTGCTTCTTTGATTCCAAGGCAATTGTTCACAAAGAGTGGGTGCCTCCTGGACAAACATTAACCAATATTACTACAAAGAACATTCAGAAAGAATCCGTAGAAGAGTTCTTCGTGTCCGTGCCAACATTGCTGACAATTGAATTCTGCTGTATCAGTACAGCAATTTACAACCTCAAAACAAATTTCAGTACTACCACAGCCACCTTATTCCCCAGATATTGCTCCGTGCCACTTTTTTTCTATTTCCAAGAGTCAAAACGGTGGTCAAAGGACACCATTTTCAAACAACACAAGATTTCCAAAAAGCTGTGACGAGAGTCTTGGAGGATATTACATAAGATGAGTTACAGACATTTTACCGACAATGGCAGAAGCGGTGGAAAAAGTGTGTGCAGTCAGAAGGGAACTGCTTTGAAGGAGACAACACTACACATGACTAAAACGGTAATCAACTTTTCTTTCACATGAGCCTCATTACTTTATTGTCGCAGCTCGTATGTAAATTAAACAGTTGTGGAGCAAGGACGAATGAATCCCTGTGGTACTCTATTATTACTTTTGGACAGCTAGTGCCTTTTCTTGTAGTCGCTGTAAATGAGAGTGTTGATGGTTCCTGAGAGGGAGCCTTTGTAGCCGGATGGGGAGGACAGGCGTGGCCCTTTACGTCATCACGGCTGGTATTCCGGGCACGCTCGGGAAGCCGCCCTTTTTCCGGCCAACCGGCGCTGCCATAAATCTCGCTAAGCCCTTCTCCAGGGGGGACCGCAGCGTCTGGGCGGCGGCCCGCGTCCTGCGTGCGCTCGTCTGGAAATCAGTCAGCCCACGCGCACGCAGCATTTGTCTCCCGCGTAATCCCACGGTGACCTATGGCTTCTGTCTCACCGGTGAACTTCACTCCACGCAGACCGATAGCTCTCCTACTGACTAATACCCTCTGCGCAGGGTGTCTCAAACCCTTACGGTCAAAAGTACGCAGGACATAGACGACCCTATACCGAGTGCCTTAAGAGATGGAAACAGTGGTAAGAAATTAATATTTCAGGCAGTAAAACAACTGCGCGTGTGAAATATCAATTTGTAAAGTGATTATCAATTGGTTCAATTGACTCTGAGCACTATGGGACTTAATATCTGAGGTCATCAGTCCCCTAGAACTTAGAACTTCTTAACCCTAACTAACCTAAGGACATCACACACATCCATGCACGAGGCAGGATTCGAACCTGCGACCGTAGTGGTAGCGCGGTTCCAGACTGCAGCGCCTAGAACCTCTCGGTCACACCGGCCGGCTGTAAAGTGATTATCTTTGTTAACAAATAATTGTAGCGCATCAAGGTTGGTGGTTCAAACCTTGAAAAAACAATATGAATCGTCTGTAATGTGCGCATCTGGAAATTGTCTAGGCTATTCTGGTTTGTGAAAAAGTAAAGAGAGTTGTAAGACCCTTCGAAACGATTTTCATCTTCAGCACACAGTGGACCTTTCCATACGCTGTATGAGCTTTCCTAAAGAGATGGGGGCCCTCCACGTCGGCACAAACGTGGTGACCAAACCAAAAGTTCTACTGCCACCTCCGTCAACATGTTAGTTATCCAGTAGGTGGATCACAGGATGCTGGGCTGTGATGTTATCCGTGCGTCTGGACAAGACTACGCATTAACACGGCCCATCAGATGATAGATAGTCGACGTAGCAGTGAGGGTAGCAATTTGAAGAGCAGAGGGAGAAAAGTGTCAAGACTTGTGCCATGGGACAAAACCTCTTTGACAGTGATATGGGTAGTAAGAGCAGTAGTGGCTTACTAGCTGCGATAGTTCATGCAAGGTTGGGTTTGTTAGTATGGGTATCATGCATCATTACCGTGGCAGGCGATGGCGATGTATCCGAGTTTACTGCAGCCGCTGCGTTTCTGGAACAATCAGGTTCGTTATATATTAGTGGGAGATCGGTCATAGATCATCTCACTGTGTGGGGGTATGTGGAGCTTGTCTGCATGTAGTGTACGGTACAGCTTCCCTGTGTGGTGCCAGTTATTCGGCAAGTGTGTCCAACTGGATATCCAGTAATGGTGGCTGATTAACAGGAGCTCACCTGTACCGTTCTGTTTGCGTGTACTTGACCATAGATGTTAGGTCCTTACAAGTATGTCTTTTGGTCTTTTATGTTTCCATCTATGGTTGTGGTCGTAGTTCTCCAGATTCAGAATAAACGGGTTCTGCGAATGTCTGGAGTTTCTGTATAGTCTTGTGGTGAGTTTGTGGATTACCTCCGTGAGAGTCTCAAGTCGGTATTCCCGGTGAAGGTCCGCGTTTGCGTGTGTATCGTGGAGCATTGCTTACGATTTTGAGTACTTTGTTTTGTATGATCTGCAGTCGGTGCAGGCCTGTGGGCGCAGCGTATCCCCAGACAGGGGCTGCGCACACCATGGGGGGTCGAATAAGTGTCATATACATGGATGTCGAAACCGTTCTGTTCAGTGCGTTACGCCTGTTGAGCGTAGGGTAGAGCTGTTTGAGCCTCGCGCTTGCTCGGTTGGTCATGTGTTGTATGTGGTTCCCCTAGAGTAATTCCCGGCCCAGCCAGACACCGAGATTTTTGACTTTCTCGCAGAAACGTATTGGGCGTGCATGTAAAATTATTGGTCTGCAGCATCGGTGTTTGCGCAGTTGCTTCGGTCTTCTAGTCAACAGAACAGCTTCTCACTTGTCGACGTTTACTCTAACACGCCATTTCTCTAACCAAGGTTCAGCCTTTCTGAGTGAGGTCTGTAAACTGACGTGGGCTGTATGAGCGTTATGGCTTTCAAGCATAAGTGTCTCCGTCCGAACAAGCCATGAAGGCCCAACGGTACCGACCGTCCGCCGTGCCATCCTCAGCTCACAGGCGTCACTCGATGCGGATACGGAGGGGCATGTGGTCAGCACAACCGTTCTCCCGGTCGTTTGTCTGTTTACGAGACCGGAGCCGCCACTTCACAGTCACGTAGCTCCTCAGTTTGCCTCACAAGGGCTGACTGCACCTGTAAGTAGGCTGTTTAGGTTTTTCTTATTGGTAACGCCGCCGCCACGTAGCGCTCTGTATGAAAATCACTGGCTGTGCCGTGTGCAGTCTGTGTTTAGTTTGCGTTGTTGTCTGCCATTGTAGTGTTGAGCAGCGGCAGCTGGATGCTAACAGCGCGTAGCGTTGCGCAGTTGGAGGTGAGCCGCCAGCAGTGGTGGACGTGGGGAGAGAGATGGCGGAGTTTTGAAATTTGTAAGAATTGGTGTCATGAACTGCTATATATATTATGACTATTAAGATCCAGTCAATAATAAACTTATGATCTACTTCCAAGAAAACAAGGGCACATAAATAGACATTTCCCTTCACAGGAATTGCATTAATAATTTTTTTACTATTTGGTATTTTATCTGCTAGTGTAAGTTCTCGTAATACAATACCCTAGTGTTACGATGTGGCATAGGTATTAAACATGGTCATTTTTGCTGTAATATTTTTTCTGCTTGAGCTTTGTCATGATTAGATATAAGATATTAAATTTGCTGCTGCTTGCTTTGACAATTTCAATGTTTTCATTGATGTTTGTATTAATTGTTTTGTGCTGCTGCATTGCCTCGTCCCTTAGTTAAGCATCTGAGCTCAGTAGATTTAAGTTAGCTTAAGAGGGGGTAGCCTATATAAGAGAATGAGTTGCGATGGATTTGAAGAAATGCACTGAGAGGTTATATGAGAAAAGTACAGAAATCAGGTATAGATTGGACTTTTTGGAAATAATGAAGAACGAAGGGAGATCTCCAAGAAGTAAAGAAAGTTTTGTTTGCAAAATACTGCAGTAAAACAAACCCTGTACTTTCCTTTTGTGTTATCCCACTATGTGTTTGTGTACCCTTGTGTATTTGTTTTCTTCCTGTCTCTGTGTGCTGTTTCATAGAATTTTTTCTCTTCTAATACTAAGCTACATTCACTATGATGAGGAATACTGTTATCCTCAAATATAATTTGCGTTAATAACATGTTATTTACTTCGTAAAGATGTTTACACATTATTTATTCTGTTTTGTTCTAATGCTCATGTGTGAAGTTGATGTTTCAAAAGTTATTCTGATCTGTTATGTATGTACTTATGTCATAATTGTTGTAACACTGATGAATTTGCTATTTCGATTCTTTTGTAAAGCCTGTACTACTGCAAATGTTATCTGTATTGTTATGTTCTTTAAAGATGTATTTTGTACCTTTGTTATTGCATTCTTATGTTATAAAATTGTAACTGACACCAGTTCATCAAATTAAGTAACTTGTAAATTACATTTCACTGCACACGTTTCTGTTGGTCATAGTATATGGACAATATGTGAGAAGTAGGGACTGATAGTGTTAGCACGTGTGTTAATAATTCAGTAAGGGACTGGATAACAGCATTGCTGGTTGTAAGGACATTTCAAAAACAATTTTTGTGAGTGCACAAGTGGTGGTTACAGACTTGCTATATTATCTGCAAGACTCTTCAATGGTGATTGTGCGCCTGCACAGTCAAACAGATGGCTGCTGGCCATCTCTACCAGGACTACAGTGGGTCTACACCTTTGATGACTCACCAATACCATTATTTCTACAAGGACTGCACTGGGTCTGCATCTCTGGTGGCCCACCAGTACCATAATCTCTACCAGGCTACAAGGGGTCTACTCTGTGATGACCTACCTACCAATATTCTTCAAAACTTCGACTGACTCTGCTGTGGGTTTGCTCTATTGTGGCCCATTACCTGTCTGCATGTCAAGAGTCAGCACTGTCTTTCCGTTGAAAGGACAACACTACTTCTTCAATACTGCATGGAAATCCACTACTTCCGTGTGCATTTTCTTTTACTACTCAGACTTTGAGAAAAACACTGCAATTTTACTTTGATGAATGATCAGGACTGTCTTTATGGACTGTGAGAAAATTTTTGCTTTTGACCAACATTGTATCGATAAGTGTGTGCATTTCATTTCTTTGTCATTGTAATGATGAAAAAATTTTTTAAATCTGTATTGGTCACTGCCCAAAACAATTTGTAAATTTTTTTGTGGGGAGCATGGGGGCTATGTAAGTAGGCTGTTTAGGTTTTTTTTATTGGTAACGCCGCCGCCACGTAGCGCTCAGTATGAAAATCACTGGCTGTGCCGTGTGCAGTCTGTGTTTAGTTTGCATTGTTGTCTGCCATTGTAGTGTTGAGCAGCGGCAGCTGGATGCTAACAGCGCGTAGCGTTGCGCAGTTGGAGGTGAGCCGCCAACAGTGGTGGATGTGGGGAGAGAGATGGCGGAGTTTTGAAATTTGTAAGAATTGGTGTCATGAACTGATATATATATTATGACTATAAAGGTAAATACATTGTTTGTTCTCTATTAAAATCTTTCATTTGCTAACTGTGCCTATCAGTAGTTAGTGACTTCCGTAGTTTGAATCTTTTAGTTAGCTGGCAGTAGTGGCGCTCGCTGTATTGCAGTAGTTGGAGTAACGAAGATTTTTGTGAGGTAAGTGATTTGTGAAACATATAGGTTAATGTTAGTCAGGGCCATTCTTTCGTAGGGATTTTAGAAAGTCAGATTGCGTTGCGCTAAAAAAATAATGTGTGTCAGTTTAAGCATAGTCTTGTATAAATTTTTCACAGGGGACGTTTCACACCGTGCTAGCCAACGGCGCTCGGCAGACCGGACGGTCACCTAACCAAGTGCTAGCCCAGCGCGACAGCGCTTAACTTCGGTTATCTGCGGAACCGGTGTTACCACTGTGGTAAGGCCGATGGCATCATGCATAAGTGTGGTTCACTATAATAGGTGCCTGTGTACGGTTGGCTCATGTTTGTGTTGTATGGTGAGAGGACGAAAAGGCTGAAACCTAAGACAGTGCGAAGGGATTCGGAATTTAATCTCGCCTTGCTGGCCAAATACTGTATGCAAATTTTTACCGCTAGCAATATTCGTAACGCCTGAGTCGAGTGCTACAGCACAGAGATACGTTAGCAGCCGCGGCTATCAATTTTTGTCTCAACTTTACAGCCCCACCTTGCGCTCCTCATATATGCTCCGTCGGCTCAAGCGAGTAGCAGGTGGTATATTTTTTTTCTAGCGGAATTTGTCTAAAAGTATCTCCTGCGCTTACTAATATGCATAAGAATGAAGGCAAAGCTCTTCTTGAGAATGAAAGATAACATGAATGAAAATTGTTATGTCAAGCAAACTCTTCAAGAAACAAAATAATCCTCTAGGAAAACATAGCTCGTTTTGGGAAATCAATAATAATTCATGGTAAAACACTAAGGATTTTCCTTAGTAGACAATAAGAGAATAGCAATTCTTGAACAGTAATGAACTTTTCCCAAGAACAGAACAGTGACTGTCCATCAACAAGCACTTATTATAAACAAAATGTATCCCTTCTTTGAGTACAACGAAATACCTCTTGGATAACAATAAAATGATATGATTTAGTACCACAATTATAAGACCGCCAACACTATTCGGAGAACGTTCTGGAAACTTGATTAGTACTTATTACAGAGTTTATCTTATATGATACAAAGTTGCTGGCCTAGAGAGCCTCCCCAGTATCCTATCGACGTTGATTTACAAAATACGCGAAAGTGACTGGAGGTGGCATTATCCAGATAAAAACATTATTTTTCGATAGTGGGTAGAAACAACTGGAGTCAGTATATTCTTCACCATAATACAGTATATTCCGCTACTGATGTGGTTACAGGGTGGTGAGTAACTGTCTGAAAAGCTTGCAAGGACGTTGCAGGATATGTTGTGCTGAGAACTAATTCGATACGTTGCGCCGTTTCCGAGTTAATTTGATCGAAGTTAGCCAATCAGGCCGTCACGCTCGTAAATTCAAGCGGCCCGCCAGAGACTGTGTGGGTAAATGTGTTCTAGGTATGGTTTCCTAAATCCGAACAAGAGAGCGAAAGAAAAACTGGACCTCTGACGGTAATAAGGATCGAACCCGGGCCAAAGGCTGAGCAGTCTCGTGCGCTGTCATCTACGCTATGGGAACAACTGACACTAATTGTATCCTGCAGGCCGCTTGAATTTGCATGCGCTATGACTGACTGTCTAACTTCAATGCTAATTAATTCGAAAACGGTGCAGCATATCAAATATTTTTCTTAACAACTGTTTCTCGGCACTGTCTACCATGCAACACAGATAAAAGGTTTTCATTCCGTTTCTGGTCACCCTATGCAGGCTAATGCCATCTTTCTCCGAGTCCAACGCTGTTCGTGGTTCCAATCTCTGCAACGAGTGAAGACATTTACGGTGGAGGCTATTACTTGGCACGAGTCAACTATAAAGGCTAGGTGGTCAGGCGTAGCAGAAAGTCTTTTTTTTTTTTCGTTATGGAGGCGGTAACCAGAGTGTACGAATCGCTACGCTACGTATGTTTGTGGATGTGACAAGATGTCTGCCGTAACGCTTTACAGTGTTTCGGAACCTAAATAGATCCTCTCGAAATAATAATTCCATGGATGACAGAAACCCTTTATTTGTTCTCACAGGCTCAAGGGTGGTTGTAGCCTGATTCGTTCCAACATGGTGAATATCTTGCCCATTCTGAGTAGTTGCACGTGGCGCAGGAAGCCGAACTTGGCAATGCCGTTGGGGGTTACGAAGAGCCGCGCGCGATTGGCCGAGCGGTCTTGGGCGCTGCAGTCATGGACCGTGCGGCTGGTCCCGGCGGAGGTTCGAGTCCTCCCTCGGGCCTGGGTGTGTGTGTTTGGCCTCAGGATAATTTAGGTTAAGTAGTGTGTAAGCTTAGGGACTGATGACCTTAGCAGTTAAGTCCCGTAAGACGTCACAAACATTCGAACATTTTTTTGATTACGAAGACGTAATTCACCATTTTGTGAGGGAGGGGCAGTTACAATGAGGGAGATATTGAAAATATGACCCCTCCAGATGTGCCACCCTATGCATCTAGGATGCTTTTCATAATACGCTTCGTTGG
This sequence comes from Schistocerca gregaria, assembly GCF_023897955.1. Lineage (NCBI taxonomy): Eukaryota > Metazoa > Arthropoda > Insecta > Orthoptera > Acrididae > Schistocerca > Schistocerca gregaria. The sequence continues at coordinate 336,989,729 of NC_064926.1, read as the reverse complement.
AGAAAAGACGACCGTAACGTGTATGTTGACCATTCGCAGAAGTTAATATAGAATGCTGCTTGTAGCTCGTCCATTGATATCACACGTTTCTCTCCAAGATTTGTAAAGCCTAGTATTTCTTATTCCCCAGTTAGCATTAGCTGTTGTTATTGGGTTTTTTATAATCCTCTTTCCTAGCTACTTTCTTTCTTCTAGCCATCGCGGTCACTGCTAATAAACAGGGTGTTTCCGTAAGGTCGTGCAAAAATGTAGTAGGACATAGAGAATACTCCACTGAGTAATTTGAGGCAGGGAACCTGGGGTCGGAGAAGCCAGCTTAAGGAAATATGGAAGTAAAACTGTCTATTGATTTGCCTAGCATTACTGTTTCCCAGCTTATTTACAACTAACATGCGTACAAGCTTACACGTACTGTGCTTTTTATTTACACGTACATTGTTTATTTCCTGCAAGGAAAAAGAAGGACTAGGCTCATTACTAGGAAGTCTACCTGGCCCTTTAAATGGCCACCTGTAATTGAGGGTCGAGCATTGACTTCTATTTGAGTTGTTAAAGAACATCCCTTGGCTGTTCGTGAAAGGATGTGGATACAACACGACGATGCACCGCCTAACTTCATTGTACGAGTAGATTCCGTAACCATCTCAATGCTGTATTTCCTGGTCGCTGGATTCGAAGGTGAGGTCCTATTCCATGACATGCGAGGTTACCTGACCTGAGTGCCCTATGAGGGTATCTAAAGTCATATGTGTACGAGACCGTAGTGGACACAGATGTGGAGTTATCTGCCAGGATTGTAGCTGCCTGTGATGTGATTCGGAACACACTAGGGATATTTGTCAGGGTGTGTCACAATCTTGTTCGCCGATGTCATGCTTACACTGAGCATGATGGCCGTCATTTTCAGCACATTTTCTAAGCTACAGTACAAATGGTACGTCCATTGCGTCAATAATGTTATTTACAGTTAACTAAACTGTACTGTAAATAAAAAAGTGACTTTATTCCTACTACCTCCTTAAGTTGGCTTCGCCGGCCCCAGGTTCGCTACCTCGAATTGTCCAGTGGTGAATCCTCTATGTCCTGTTAAATGTTTGCATGCTGATGGGAAAACACCCTGTATAATGCCGTGAGTTGTCCCTAATTTTAGTACAGATTTCTACTCAGTGAGTCTGGCACAGAGATCTTGCAGATGCATCGCAATTGTCTGTTGCAACCTGGCCGATTCCTCTTGTTCTAAATGAAAACAGAAACATCATCTGCTGTTTGTACCAGAGTGTGTGCGTGGCGAAAAGTGAGACCCAGTAATTTAGAATTCAGGAAGGAGAAAAGGCCTTCAGATGCAACGGCATACAACTCGGCAAGCAGGTGGACCCCTGTCCGTGCCCTCTGTTTAGAATAACTGAGCTAGCGAGCTTGTGGTTAGTTGTATTTCTGGAGCTGGTGTCTGGAACAAGCTTTCGGTGGTGGTCATTACCGCACCAGAAAATGCCACAGCATACGGTGTACTGCGAAGAGTGCTTGGTACCTGTATTAGCCATTCCCTATCCTGTTACACTCACATGTGGAGCGACGGGAAAACGACAGTCGATGTACATCCGATGCGGCCCCAATGTTTCTAGTCTTCGCAGCCCTTGCACCTAATGGACACTGGTTGGTTGGTTGGTTATTTTCGGGAAGGAGACCAGACAACGTCGTCATCGGTCTCATCGGATTAGGGAAGGATGGGGAAGGAAGTCGGCCGCGCCCGTTCAGAGGAACCATCCCGGCATTTGCCTGGAGAGATTTAGGGAAATCACGGAAAACCTAAATCAGGGTGGCCGGACGCGGGATGCACATTGGTGACAGTACAGTAGTTCAACAGTGAGTCGCAACTATCGCTTCTGTATATTTTCTCAATAGTATTTCGCTAAAAGAACACCCTCTTCCCATACCAATTTAAGTTTATAAAACATTCTGTATACTCGTATGTTGTTTGAAACTGCTGGAAATAAATCTAGGAGTACGCCTCTTTTTCCCTCAATGTCTTTGTTTAATACGACATGGTAAGGATACCAAACATCTGAGCAGTGCTGAGGAATGTGTTCTGTAAGCAGTATGGTTCTGTATGCAGTATTCGTTACAGATGAGCTATATGGAGGGTTGAATAACAGTTAGACGGTTTTCTTTCTACTGATTTTTATTTGTAATATTGGGTATTTATTAATGCACAATAACAAAATGTAACCTCCAAAGAAAACTGTTGCACAACCAGCAATTAGTGACCAATGCAACTGTTCACAACAAATACCAAAAAATTGTAATTTTGTAATAATGTGTTTTCTAAATAATTCTAATTGTTATTGTACATGGTACTGACAAACCATAAAATGTGTTTTATTATGTTAAAGAACAGTTCTAGAGAACAAAAAGTCAAAAGACCCATTTGACAATTCCAAAGACAATACCACAACTAAAGATCGTGTGTAAGTGCGTTGTATCTTAGTCCAGAATGTTTGGTTCGTAAGAACACAAGCTCCTTGTAAACAATAGCCTGCAGTGATTTGAAGGTGGCCTGAACAAGCGGAAAAGTATTTGGTACAAATAAAAAACAGTAGAACAAAAAACTGCCTAAGTGTTATTCAACTGCCAATATGGAAATGGTCTATCAAGAAGAGACGGGAAAATCCATAAATAAGATGAGCTATGTGTTCCTAGAACTTTGACAAAAGCTATAGTTGCTAACGCGCTTTTCCTACTAGTGATGATATGTGCTCACTCCATTTGAAGGGTCAGTGGGGTGGGAGACTCAGTGGACACACCGTTGACACTGAAGAATGACTTTGATGAAGAAAACAGAGAAAGCTGTAAGATTCAGTTTCTTAATTCAATTCATGAATAGTTTCAGATTACCTGAACCCATTGTTAGTTATCTATTAAATAAAAAAGTGAATCTTGCAACTTTGGCTGTTTTCTACATCAATCTGGAAACCACAAGTTGCTATCCCCCTACTAACCAAGCATTCAGGAAATTAATAAAGCATTACTTTACGGCTGTGCGTGGGCTACGACTCGCTCCGCTCTGCCAGCAGTCGGACGGTGGCTGGTCATGCAGTGCCACGTCCAACCTGGAACTCAGAGGCACAGATGTGTGGTTCGGTGGGGCTGTGGTGCCAAGTTCTCTGAAGGACGAGGGTGTGGGTGGCAGCCACAGCCTGGTCTCGAAAAGGAGCAGTCGACGAGGTATCGATACATAAATATATCGATATTTTCCAAAAGGTACCGATACACATTGGCGACACTTCTTTCACCGATATGTCGATATATGGATATGGAAATTGCAATACCGAGTGCTAATACTTTTATTTTATATAAAAATTTTTCGAAGCTTTCCGTAAATATTTGAAATTGTTCGTTTGAAATTATAGTAGTTGTTTGACCTGGACGAAGAATGTATAAGCAATACAAAAAAGAAATTTGATGCCACCAGTTGTGTTAAAAATCCATTTTTAACGCAACCATAGTGCTATTCTTTCACATGGTCAGTCTTCAAAAACAGTTGCTGAAAATGATGAACGAAAATTTAATTGACAAAATTTGTGTTTACGAAGTGCGGAGTCGTGTGAGGGGAAATGCTGACGTAATCGGCACTGGGCGGTATCAACAGAAACCGCGACATTAAATTTCATGACGGAGTTCTGAAAAAACAGGAATGTTGGCAAAGTGATTATCGCCAAGCGTGACTGTGACTAGTTTCCTTTTCAATTCTTGCTCTAAAGGAGGTAAGAAGGCTATTAGTTTTTTGATGTACAGAATGTGTAATAATAAATCAGTATCTGAATATACAGTTCTAAAACTGGCAGTATACTTACAATTTACAGCCGATATTTTGCCCATCGATATACAGATATATAGATAACTTTTATCGGTATATCGAGGGCCGATCACAAAAATTTCTTCAAGATCGATATAACGGATAACAAATATTTTAAAAAATATTGACAGATCTCGAACCCATGGCTGGAGCTGGCAGCGTCCAGTCGTCATGCTGTCTTGCGTTGCGTTGTAATAGTGCTGTTCGATTACGACGACGATAAATGATCCCTGCCTCAAATTCAGACTTATTTATATATCACTGGTGAACATTTGTCGTACTGAAACCTAACACCTACTCATATCGCCGGTAACAAGGGCCGTTCCCAAGCGTGGTGACTTTATTCCACTTTCTGAGAGGTTACTGCTCTGTTCTGCAGATTACTGCTGCGCTCGTCTATCGTCGGCACGCGGTCCTCTAGCATGTCTATTATTGTGAATCACATGTCGCCACATTGGTGGCTACCGGCCTGTGGCTGCTAAGCATCACTCCATGGTGGCTTTCCACTACTTCTTTTTACCTTCGCTTTCCACTACTTCTTTTTACCTTCGCCAAAGACATACATCACTTTGCAACTCGTAAATGGGCTGCTTCTGTGCTTGCAGCGCTTTGCATTGGATCCCTGACTGCCCTTTCTTTGTAAGAGACTCTGTTGTTGCTTGGACTCGTTGTTGGAAGTTAATCGCCAGTACTGTTGGGCAGTTGGAAGTTTGTCGCCAGCAGTGGTGGAAGTACTGTTGGGCATTTGGAGGTGAACAGTCAGCAGTGATGGATGTTAGATGTGAGAAGTTAGCATTGACGAAGGGTAGAGATCTGAAGTGTTAGCTTGGCTAACGATCTATACATGTTCGACTTGGAATTGAATATTATTCATGATTATACACCTTTGCACTAGATGTCAATGACAACTTACATTCGTGTTTGAACTGGATGTCACATTATTAAGGTAATAAACACACTATTTGGTTTGCAACAAAATCTTTCCTTTGCTAACCACATTCCTATTAGTAGTTAGTGGCTTTAGTAGTTAGAATCTTTTATTAGGCTGGCAATATTGACGCTCGCTGTATTGCAGCAGTTCGCGTGATGTAGATTTTTGGGAGGTAAGTGCTTAATGAAATGTATACATTATTGTTAAGATTTCTTTTTAGTCAGGGCCATTCTTTTGAATTAATTATTTAAAGTCTGGGTGTAATTTTTCTGAGCAGTCAGATTGCGTTGAGCTAGAGTATTGTGGGTCAGTGTAGAAATGATAAGAAAAAGTAATGAGAAAGTAGGCTCAGTACGTACAGTTTTATTCAGCTGTTTCAGAATCAAATAACATAGAAGTTTCATCTTCTCACTCATTCTGCAATTTAAGTACACACACACACTCATTTAAATAAAGAAGTTTCAAACTTTATGCCTAGGTATTTATTCGATGTGACTGTATCAAGCAGCGCACCACTAATGATGCTTGTGAACATTGCAGCATTATTTGTCCTGCTCATCTGCAGTACTTTACATTTATCTCTTTTGTTTTTACATTTAGAGCAAGTTCTCATTCATCACAACAAACAGGAATGCTGCCGAAGTCATCCTTTATCCTCTTACAGTCTCTAGAGAACGACATTGCAGCATCATCAGCAGACAGTCGCAGACTGCTGCTCACCCTATCCGTTAGATCCTTAATGTATATAGCGAACAAGATCCGTCTTATAAGAAGTGCCTGCAGCACTCCTTATCTCTCATTAATACTCGCCGCAAGGATTCTATTACTTCCGATGTTTTCGAGCCACTGTAATACCTCAAAAATTATTTCGTATGCTCGGAACCTTCGTTAACAGAATATAAGAATATGAAATATGCCAGTTGCTCTTCATCCATGGCTTGCAGGACGCTGTGAGAGAAATGGAAACGCTGAGTTTCACACGACCATTGCTTTCTACATCCGTGCTGTATGCAGGCAGGAAATTTTCGTCTCAACGAAAACTGTTAGATTCGAACAGAATTTGTTCAAGAGTTCTACAGCAAGTTGACGCTAAGGATTTTGGTCTGAAGGTCTGTGGGTCCGTTTCTTTACTTTATTATGTTCAGGAGTCACCTGCTCTTTCTAACAGCTGGGAGAGATTTTAACAATAAATGCAAGCAAACTCTGCAATCCCACAGAGAACTCTTCGCAGAACCGTATTGGGAGTCCATCCGGACGTGATGAGTTCTTTGTTTTCAACTCTTCCGACCTCTCAAAGCCAGCGATGTCATTTCTGTCTCCTCTACACGGGAGCCATTGAGAGAAACAGACGATTGTGTGGCTGAGCGATCCTCCTCCGAGAATGATCTTTTCAACGCGAAATTTAAAACTTCAGCTTTCCCTTTGGTGTGTTCCATTGGCACACCAGACTACTAGACTACAGACTCAACAAACGGCTTGCATCTGCTTAGTGATTTTACGAAGAACCAGAGTTGTCTGCGGTTCACGACAGTATCTTTCGATAATGTTTGACGCTGGAAGCTGTACGTTTCACTCATCAATCTTTTCATAGGCACACGAATTTCAGATAAACGTTGCCTGTCGACCTTTGCGCTTTCCTTCTTGAATCGAGAGTGAAACAATGTTTCTTAAGTCTTTTCCGAACTTCGTTACTATTTATCCTTCTTAATCCACTTACTCTGCACATCTCCAGAGCGCGTCTTACAATTAGTTGAAAAGTTATAGCCTCTTTGAGCCAAGTTTCAGATTTTTGCGTCGCAATGGGAGACAGCTGCGGGATTTCGAAAACTAGACTCTTTAATTGTGTTGCGCAGTGTAGTTACAATAACGACAACGTAGTAACACTATTTGTTATTTGTCACTATGGCTGTATTCCATAAACATTATGATACATCACACGTTTCGCTGTTACGGCACGTTGAAATGGTCCAAAAATAAACACAATTTCTTATGGATAACAAGAAGCAGAATGAATCTGTCCATTATAGATATGTCGTCGACGCCACTGTCCTGAAATACCAGTGAAAACTGATTGGGTAATGAACGAGCAAGTGAACCATGGTAAAAAAAAGGCACAACGAAAAACTTTTAGTATCAATACGTAAGTTAAAATCCACTCCAAATGTTTATGTTCATTGAAGTGGAAGATATAGTCTAATGAAATCGGATGACTTTTTGAACCCCACCATACAGGGCTTCCGAGGACAAACGGTCAATATTCAGGGATATGACAGGAAGGACAATTTGAGGGAAACAACTTCATATGGACATCTGTTCCCAAGGTAGCTTACATTCGAGGTACATTGTCATTTATTTTCTGTATTAAATAATACGTAATACACATTTACAACATTTAGTAAACATTAAAACATTCGTTTCACGAAGTATAAATTAAAAAAAAGTTTTTAACACATTCACCTCTAAGCACTATTGTACACGTCACGTTAAAGGCGCCGCATAGTTCACAAAACGTTCGAATATCCCACCGCCAATTTCAGTACGTTTTTGCACAGGAAATCATGTGTCACTTGCCTGAGTGGCTCTGCACACTTGCTAATAAGAGCAACAGTGCCCATGATGGGACGACTATTGCTTATTAAGTGTCATCCAACGTCAAAACAGAAATCTAATGGCATGAGGTGTGGCGATCAGTAGAAGACTCTCACACGTCTGGTGAAATGTGTAGACGCTCCGTCGTGATGGCAGCAAGTATTGGAGCAAGTGGGCCATCACCCCACTCTCCATTGTTGCCAGATATATCCAAGATAGCGGTGATGACGTTATCCAAGATGGCGGCCTGTAAATGTAGCAACAGCACATGACAAGATGGCGGCTCTGACGTAATTCAAGATGGCGGATTTTGTCTGGAAGATAGATCAATTGGGCAACCTCCACTAACCTACCCCCCTCCCCTCCCCCAGAGAAATGGCGGGAAGTTCAAAGTCCAACAGGATAACGCATCACACCACAGTTATTTCTAATAACCTCAGAAAATCGCTGGGAGATAGGTCACTTGGGCTACCTCTACTAACCTAAGTCACCCGACTGCCACCTCTTCCTAGGAACTTGTGCCCAGTTTGAATTTTGGTGGTAAAGATAGGTCAATTTGGCTATCTCTACGATTTGCACCTTGCTCCATCCATCCGCATTGTTGTAATCTGCTGAACTGAATTCTGGTGCTTATCCTCCTACACTCCCCCATTATCATACTCTTTCATACCTCATGTAGTGAACTGTGGCTACAGTCCTCCTTTCAATGTGTACATGTAATGTAGCTATTGAAAGCTGCTCTATCCTTCACATTCATCTCAATACATCTGGCAACAATGGAGAGTGGGGTGATGCCCCCCTTGCTCCAGTTTGTGAGGTGCTCAAAAAACATTTTGTTTTAAATGCATCTAAATCGATCCGTCATTGCACCTTCTAAAACGAATGGGCCTATAACATGTTACCAATCATTTCGCACCAAACCTTAATCTAAAAACGGCCCCAGAAATTTGTCTCCACTGCAGCGTGTGGACTTTTCTGCTGTCATCGATGATTATTACGTGTTTTGAAACCATTCCGTGTAAATGTGGCGTCATCAACGAATAGTAGTACTGGAAACAAATAACGATTGTTGTTTAATTAGTGACAAAATTCAAGTCTCGTGGCATTCTCCCCAGTGTGAATATTGTGAACATGCTTCATGCGAAAAGGGTACAAGTTTTCGCATGTAATGTTCACCATGGTCACATTTGTAGGACATTGATACGTGCAGGAAATCACACTGTGCTGGTTGTATGACTACGCAGCATCAATTCAATAATGCGTTGCTACACAGGTTGTGTAACTACACGTTCAGAAGGAAAATGGGAACTTGGAAGAATACGTGTTTCACCCTGCGATCAGAAATTCGACATTCCGTAAAGCACCGAAGGTAGTCTTCAACAACAGCAGGAGCAGCACTACACTTGCAGAAGCCATATAGAAGCGTGACATTTTAACAAGCACTTATAGAAACACAGTCAACGCATCTTCCCCCTGATGCACGCCGAGTTCCTCGCACTACTTCACCCACGACACACCATGGACAAATGCGCTTTCAACTAACTAGTTTAATGGCAGAAAGTCATCTCGAACAAAAAGATGGAAAAGACTGAGGTAGGTGTCGCTTGAATAAAAGAGGCTGGGTGGGTAACCCACATATGTGCTTACCACTAACGCCAAATAATTGCACCTTAAATGTGTTCTCTCTCCGAAACGATTCAGAGTAGGGCTTATGTCCATTTGAAGTTTCTTGCTTCAAATGAGCGTTCGTGTCACATCCCCGTATATGACCATTCCTCATGGGGCACTACGTATTAGCACATCTACTTCCCTCCGTTTTGATCGGAAACCTTTACAGAACACTTTACAAGTGAATATTTGTCCGAATGTGCCGAATACGTGCCATCGGTGTGCTCAAGACACAGTTTAATTTATTTGTACTGCAACAGAATCATCAACACTACAAGAGAGACATAGTCAGATCTTAGTGGCGCATGGTTAGTCGATTCTCAGTTGGCAATATCAAGAGCGCAATAATTTCACTATGTTACCATCTGCGCGGCACATCAAAGTGCCGCTATTATCTGCTTACCGACGCGAATTCTGTGCAAATATGGTTTCGGATTGCTTTGATCTCGGTAATATGTGGTCAGTCAACATAACGTGCGCTTTCATGCGGAAATTCGATTGTGGCGCACAGATTGGGTATTAGCAGGAACGCGGCCTCAGACGCAGGGTAAACAGTTGGGGCAAATCACGAGCGATGCTAATACCTACGTGTCCGCGAGTTCTGCAAGATTTATGGCATCCTCCATCTCTAAAAGTTCAGCTCTCACATTCCTGTTGTTCATGGCAGTAACACGGATGCTTCTTTGTGAACAAACTACGTTTCGATTCTTGTACTGGCGGCTAACCACACTAGTTGCGTATAATATCGTTGTATTCACAATATAAGCTTGGTTGTTAGCAAAAATATGTGACAAAAAGAGGACCCTTTAGTACAGGAAACAGTAGCTGTTTTGCGTTGGATTATTCTCAGGTATCTACGAAACAGCTTCGTTGAAGAGTCAAATAGCGTTTGGCAACATCTACTGTGAAACGATATCAACACAGATTACTAACAGTTTACAATAATTTATTGCGTGTAGCTTTATACTACGTAACTTTAGTGTGAAGTTGGTGCATGGCAAGTTGGAAGTTCACTCTATTCTAGTCCTCAGTTCAGTGAAAGGTAACTACGATCGCTCATAGAATATCCAGTGGCTCTTCTTGGCTACTACTGAGCATGCGTTTCTGATACTCTCATGCAATATTGTTGGTACTGTCGATAATGTACGAAAACTGATGCGTATACTGACACTGACAATGGCTGAAAGGCGCCGCGTTTGGTGAACAGGTGTCCACTTGAAAACCGTTGGCTGGTGATAAATAAAATGCAGCTACTCAGAGAGGTCCAGGTGGGCTGCAATTTTCCGACCGCAGCGAAACTTGGCAAATACGCCTCTGCGCTAATGCGGAACATGTTTACGCTGGAAAAGAATTAGTTACAGTTTTACCCACCAAATTAAAATACGGTGTTGTACACTGTATGACGGTATGATATTTGAGAAGCTAAGACGTTTAAGTGTACAGTATAGCTTTCGAGAACTCTGGTACCCGTAGAAGATCTAGATGATGCACTCCCTAGTACTTCATGATCCGCAGCAATGTTCTGAATTTGCTCTTCGGTTTCTGGAACAAATCAGAGTTGATGACATGTGTCCGGGAAATATTCTAAGGAGTGACGAGGGACATTTTATACTACACGATGCAGTGAATACACACAGAACTGCCGAAGTTGGGTGAAACGCCCTGCTAAATCCGCAAGACAGGACAGGTTGTTGGAATTGTGGAAAGGGGCCAGAATAAGCAGCTGTCAGTTACACTCCAACACATATAACTTTATTTATTTTCCAAACATTACAGTACAAATTGTTGAACTTAGTTATGGACTGAATACGCCACACTACCTTATGCCTTAAGGACACAACTACTTTAATTTAGAAAAAAAACGGCTAAAAGCCATTAACTCAAAATTCAGACGCCAAAACGAATATTTACTTTCTCTTTAAACAATATTTTAATCAGGCTGATGGCCCAGCCAATCTAACACTTGGAAAGCAAGGAACTTTAATTTTAAAGCGGCTGAAGGCCCATGACTTAAAATGCCACTAAAAACAATTCAACTTCAATTCAAAACCATTGGCTATGAGCCATACAAATACACACAACAGAAAATAAGAAAAGGCAGTGCAGCTAATGGCGCTCAGAAATCAAACACTGCCAGCTCCGAACAGCACTGCTAGTGCCTCCCAACTCACTGGCAGATCCGAATTCATCCGAACACACGACAACCGGGGAGTAATAGCAATCAGCAAAGATAATACGCCAAGGCTTATATCGGTAAGCGCCGCTGCTGCCGCTCACGGGCAGGCAAGGCTGTATTTCAGTGCCACCAGTAACTGAAATTAACATAACGAGGTGGTAGTACAGTAAATACAGGGTGTCAAATGAGAAACAGCACGCACACGAGCCACGCACGGCTCATTGGGGTCCAATCAAATCACGTGTCGTGAAAGAACAGTCATTACGTAAGACTTTGTGGTGCGGACGTACGAGCCCCTTTACTGTCGATCCGTTCTTCTTTGAGAATATAGCCTAAGGGCATGTCACGTGTACCGTGACGTCTGCATGTTTTCCAGACGCCATTGTACGACATGTGATTCCTGCGTTGGAAGAGCGCAACGGTGTGTAAACCACCGTTTTCATGCAAGATGGGGCAACACCTCATGTCACTCACCAACTGAAAGATCGGCATAAAGAAACCTTCCACGAACGTGCTACCTCCAGAGGTTTTGCTGACGCATGGCCTGCAAAACCAGCTGATCTGAATCGGCGAATATCTAAAACAGAGAGTTTACCAGGAACGCATTCGGTCTCTGCCTTATATTAAGGCCACTGTACAGGAATACGTTCAGATTCCACCGGAACTGCTGAAAGCTACTGCCGATCACGTCGTTTTACGGATGCAACATCTCATCGATGTTTCCGGTGGCTATATTTAACAAATTGTGTAAGCGGCAGTTAATAATAAGATCAACACTATGCCTTCTCAACTTCCGACGTCCCGTTCCTAGCATATTATACGTGAGAACCTTTATATAGTTCTGTCTTGCATTCAGCGCGTCGAATTTGCACCTTGTAGCCAAAATTGGAACAGATAATTTTCCAGCTTAAATCGGTTCCGCATTACCACGTTAGCATAGCTACCAAGTTTCGCTGCCAAACACAACTACAGCCTACATTGCAACTCTGTGACTACCTTATAACTACCCCGTACTAGAGGGAGCTGTAGAGCAGAAAATTGTAGTGGAAGATAAAGACTGGAATAAATCCGGCAAATAACTGAGGACGTAGGGTGCAAGTGCTACTCTGAGACGAAAAGGTTGACGCAGGAGAGCAAATATGAATTCGTGGCGACCTGCATCAAACTAGTCAGAAAATGGGTTTTTTCTTTAAAAAAGAAAACGAGTATGTGTTTTGTTGTGTGTGTCCTGCAATGGTAAACCCCTTACGTTATTTGATTTTCAAACAGCTGAGCAAAACTGAGCGTACTCAGACATTTCTCTCTTTACTTATTCTGATCATCACTAAACTGACACACAATATTTTCAGTGCAACGCAATCTGACTTTCAAAAATGCCTACAAAAGAATGGCCCTGACTAACAATAACCTATATCTTTAATGAATCACTTCCCTCACAAAAATCTTCGTTACTTGAACTACTGTCAGCTAAATAAAAGATTGTAACTACTGAAGGCACTAACTACTGATAGGCATAGTTAGCAAATGAAAGATTTTGATAGAGAACAAACAATGTATTTACCTTAATAGTGTTCAAAAGTCATAATATATATAGCAGTTCATGACATCCAGTCTTACAAATTTATTGTCTCTGAGGAACACACGTTCAGACCATCCGCTCTCAAAACTACGCCATCTCACTCCCCACATCCACCGCTGCTGGCGGCTCACCTCCAACTGTGCAACGCTACGCGCTGTTCACATCCAACTGCCCAACATTGCAATAGCGAATATTCCAACAATGCCAACCAGCCACAGTCTGCAGACAGCACAGCCAGTGATTTTCATACAGAGCGCTAAGTGGCGTTACCAATATAAAAACCTAAACAGCTTACTTACACATGTAACATGTGACGTCTCTCTCGAGGATGATATTGTTGTGTGGTGCCCTCTCTGCGTATGTTTGTGTCTTCTGGATGATTCAGAAAATAACGTAACCATTCAATTCGGATTTAAAACTAATACGCTGTTTTGAGGCTGAAATACCTGTTGTGAGGCATCAGACAGTGATTCCCTGCGAGTATTGACGACAGTTTCTTTCCTCAAGAATATCAAATGATCGTATCTGTTTAAAAGTGGCCGCCGTGGTAGAACTCATAGAGCAGTGGACTTGTCATAAAGGTTCCAGATTCATTTTCAGGTAGGAGCGGAGAATTTTCTTCGTTCGAGCCCTTCCAGGATGGCTCCAAGGTATACTTAGCTTGTTGTTGGGCAGCCAACCATCCCCGTTTAATGCCACGGCGATCGAAAGGTTGTACTCAACCTACCCTCAAGGTTGAGCACCGTAGTCTTCAACTTTCTATTAATTTAAAGTTTATACCTATTACCGCTCAATGGCATTGTTTAAGTGGATGCCACTCTGGAGCCTTAAATGCACCTAATCGAAGCCATATATTAATTGACGTGAAATCTGAATCACTTGTTGTTCCTGGCGACTGCTCACATCATTGCAAGGTGGAAACGGTTATTCGATTCCGAGACTTCTCGGATGGCAAGACGCGCGCTTTGCTGGTAGATCACCAGTCCCGACATCTTGTCAACGACAGAATGTGATTCATGTGACGCAGAATTTTTTAACACGATGCATTTCAAGATGTGATTGTGGTCAAGGGCGACTACTTAAAATTAAAATACTTTTCAGTTTAAACAAAAAGAAACATTTATCTGACATTTTCGAAAACCATTAATCGTAGGGAAATAACTAGAATATCCCATGAACGTATAAAACCGTAGCAAGAGACAGTATACTGCCCCATAGATAACTGCACAATATATGGTAACGATGAAGAAGTCAATTTCAGCGTTTTAACTTTACTGGGCCGGATTTACAAACGACAGTGACTTAGGCCAGAAACTTCTCGACGTCACATCTCTTGTCTCACCTCCCCCTCTCCCACACACTTCTCTTTTGTTTTCAACATTCGACATTAAGAAGTTTTTTTTTCAAAATTAAGTTTATATACCACAAAAATTAATTTATAACGGAATTACTGGAACTAAATATCTCGTAGACTCCACACTTACAAGCAATACTTACAGTTATTTTTGTTCTGTAAAAAGGAAGACTATATCGGCGCAAGCGAAGGAACTGTCTCGACGTACCGGGTGTCTTGATTTGAATGGGAAGGAGAAACGTGAAGAACGAAACACTTAAGCCATTTTTTCCTCGAAACAAAAATGAAACAAATCAAATCAATGTGATTTATTCACAGAAAGGGACGAAGGAAATAAAACTTAGTATGAAGTAATGAATACAAACTTTAACTTAGAAAGTTGGCAGTAGACACAGAAACTAGTTGGTCGAGACCTATTTTTGACATACTCACCAATTTCGTCACCACAGTTAATCCCGTTTACAAATTCACTTTCAGTCTGCAACAGAGATTTCCAAATCTTGAGATAATTATAGTTAAACCATTAGATACCGCGGTGGTTACGAACTTTCAGAACTAAACTTCAATATTCGGATATAGTCGCTGATAGCTCCACGATATGCTGACGAAGCCCGTTTAGCATCAACACAGACAGCAATGTCGCTTCGAGTCCTCTTATCACCACTGTCTCCATGTATTTGAACGCCAACAGACTTTTATGAAGCGGTGCTACAATTTCAACTTGATTGCTAATCTTAGTGCTACTGTTCGTACAATGCAAATTTGCATTTTCGCACACAGAAAAGCATTCGCTAGATTTTGTAGCTTGAACGGCAGCTTAGTTTTTCGATTCGATGATAATTTTCCTTGAAATAATGAGAACTGACACCCAAACCAATGTCAGCTTTTGCGTGAATCCAAATGAAACACAACTATACAGCTTTTGCTCCCAGTTACGTTGACAGTCGCCCTCTGAGTGAGGTCAACAATGAACCAAACAATACGCCAGGGACATTGCTGCTAGTTGGCGTTCCGTGATTTCAAATTACACTAAACTCTGCTTGTGTGAATGTGTGTGTGTATGTGTGTGTGTGTGAAGAAGAAGACATAGAGAAATTATATGAGGATACTGAAAGAGTAATACTTTATACAACACGCAAAGGGAGATGAACATGCAATAGTCATGGGGGACTGAAATGCAGTTGTAGAGGAAGGGGTGGAAGAAAGGGTAACAGGAGAATATGGACTAGGGACAAGTAATGAGAGAAAAGAAAGACTACTTGAGTTCTGTAATAAATTTCAGCTACTAATAGCGAATACTCATTTCAAGAATCACCAGAGGAATTGATATACTTAGAGAAGGGCAGGTGATATGGTAAGAATTCAGTTAGATTTCATCATGCCGAGCCAAAGACTCAGAAATCAGATACTGTGTTGTAAGGTGTACCCAGAGGCAGGTAAAGACTCAGATTACAAAGTATTAGTGATGAAGAGTGGGCTGAAGTTCAACAGATTTGTCAGGAAGAATTAATACACAAACAACTGGGATACGGATGTACTATGGAATGAGAAAATACCCTTGAAGTTCTCAAAGGCTACAGGTACAGCAATAAGGAATAGCTCAGAAGGCAGTACAGTTGAAGAGGAATGGACATCTCTAAAAAGAGAAACCAAAAAGGCTGGAAAGAAAAATATAGGTAAAAAGAAGGTAACTGCGAAGAGACAAGAAGGAATACTTCCGTTGATAGATGAAAGAAGTAAGTACAAAAATGTTCACGGAAATACAGGAATACGGAAATACAAGTCACTGAGTGTTGAAATTAGTAGGCAGTTTAGACCAGCAAAGACGAAATGGCTGCATGAATAACGTGAAGAAATCTAAAAGGAAATTATTATCGGAATGACTGACTCAGCATATAGGAAAGTCAAAACAATCTCCAGTGAAATTAAAAGCAAAGATGGTAACATTAGGAGTGCAACGGGAGTTCCACTGTTAAATGCAGAGGGGATAGTGGATAGGTGGAAAGAGTACAATGAAAGCCAGTAACAGGGGTAAGATTTGTCTGATGTGATAGAAGAAGAAGCAGGAGTCAGTTTAAAAGAGAAAGGAAATCAAACATTAGAATCTGGATTTAGGGGAGCTTTGCAGGACTTAATATCAAATAAGGTAAAATAGGATGGATAAAATTGCATCAGAATTTCTAAAATCATTGGGCAAGTGGCCCAAAACGACCAATCCCGTTGGTGTTTAGAATGTGTGTCTCTGGCGATATATAATCTGACTTTCGGAAAAATATCATCCACACAATTCCGAAGAGCGAGAATGCTTGCAGAATCAGCTTAACAGAGCATGCATCCAATTTTCTAATAAGAACATACAGAAGAATGGAAAAGAAAATTGTGTATGTGTTAGATGACGATCAGTTTATCTATTTCTTTGTTTTTTGTTTTTTTGTTTTTGGTCATCGGTCTTCCGACTGGTCTGATGCCGCCCGCCACGAATTCCTCTCCTGTTCTAACCTCTTCATCTCAGAGTAGCACTTGCAACCTACGTCCTCCATTATTTTCTGGGTGTATTGCAATCTTTGAGTTCTTCTACAGTTTTTGCTCTCTACGGCCCCCTCTACTTCAATGGAAGTCAATTCCCTCAAGACTTACCGGATGTCCTATCATCCTGTCCCTTCTCATTATGAGTGTTTTCCACATATTGCTTTCCTCTCCTATTCTTCGTAGAACCTCCTCATTCCTTACCACTTAATTTTCAACATTCGTCTGTAGCGCCACCTCTCAAATGCCTCGATTCTCTTCTGTTCCGGTTTTCCCACAGTCCATGTTTCACTACCGTACATTGCTGTACTCCAGACGTACATGCTCATAAATTTCTTCCTCAAATTAAGGCCGATATTTGATATTAGTAGACTTCTCTTAGCCAGGAATGCCTTTTTTGCCATAGCTAGTATGTTTTTGATATCCTCCTTGCTCCGTCCGTTATTAGTTAATTTACTACCTAGATAGCCGAATCGCTTAACTTCATCTGCTTCGTGACCATCAATCTTGATGTTAAGTTTCTTGCGGTACTCGTTTCTACTACTTCTCATTACCTTCGTCTTTCTTCGATTTACTCTCAGTACATACTCAATACTCATTAGACAGTTCATCCCGTTCAGTACATCATGTAATTCTTCTTCGCTTTCACTCAGGATAGAAATGTTATCAGCGAATCCCTTCACTGATATCCTTTCACCTTGAATTTTAATTCCATTCCTGAACCTTTCCTTTATTTCCATCGTTACTCCCACGATGTACAGACTGAACAGTAGGGGCGAAAGGCTACACCCTTGTCTTAGACCCTTTTTAATATGAGCAATTCGTTCTTGGTCGTCCACTCTTATTATTCCGTCTTGGCTGTTGTACATATTGTAAATGACCCGTCTCTCCCTATACCTTACCCCTACGTATTTCAGAATTTCAAACATCTTGCACCATTTTACATTATCGAACGATTTTACAAGTCGACGAATCCTATGAACGTGTCTTGATTTTTCTCTAGTCTTGCTTACATTAATAACCGCGTCGCCAGAATTAGCTGTCTCGTGCCTTTACTTTTCCTAAAGCCAAACTAATCGTCATCTAGTGCATCCCCAATGTTCTTTTCCATTCTTCTGTATATTATTCTTGTAAGCAACTTGGATGCATGAGCTGTTAAGCTTATTGTGCGATAATTCTCGCACTTCTCAGCTCTCGCCATATTAGGAATTGTGTGGATGATGCTTTCCCGACAGTCAGATGGTGTGTCACTAGACTCATATAATCTACAGACCAACGTGAATAGTTGTTTCGTTGCCACTTCCCCCAATGATTCTAGAAATTATGATGGAATGTTTCCTACCCCTTCTGCCTTATCTGACCTTAAGTCCTCCAAAGCTCTTTTGAATTCTGATTGTAATACTGGATCCCCTTTTTTTTCTAAATCGACTCCTGTTTCTTCTTCTATCACATTAGACAAATCTTCCCCCTCATAGAGGCTTTCAATTTATTCTTCCCACCTATCTGCTCTCTCGTCTGCATTTAACAGTGGAATAAAGTTGCCGCCCTAGTTTTTAATGCCATCGAAGGTTGTTTTGACTTCCCTGTATGCAGAATCTGTCCTTCCGACAATCATTTCTTTTTCGATGTCTACTCATTTTTCCTGCAGCCATTTCACCTTACCTCCCCTGCACTTCCTATTTATTTAATTCCTCAGCGACATATATTTCTGTATTCCTGAGTTTGCCGGAACACTTTTGTACTTCCTCCTTTCATTAATCAGCTGAAGTATTTCTGCTGTTACCCATTGTTTCTTCGCAGTTACCTTCTTTGTACCCAAGTTTTCCTTCCCAACTTCAGTAATAGCCTTTTCTAGAGATGTCCATTCCTCTTCAACAGTACTATTGCTGTATCTATAGCCTTACAGAACTTCAAGTGTAACTCGTCATTCCTTAGTACTTCCCTATCTCACTTCTTTGCGTATTGATTCTTCCTGACTAATGTCTTAAACTTCATCTCTTCATCGCTACTATATTGTGATATGAATCTATACCTGCTCCTGGGTACGCCTTACAATCCAGTGTCTGATTTGGGAATCTCTGTCTGACCACGATGCAATCTAACTGAAATGCTCCCGTATCACCTGGCCTTTTCCAAGTATATCACCTCCTCTTGTAGTACATGAATAGGGTATAAGCCATTACTAGCCGAAACTTGTTATAGAGCTCAATTAGTCTTGCTCCTCTCTCATGCCTTTCCCAAGCCCATAACATTTTCATCTACTCCTACTGCATTCCAGTCCCCCATGACTATTTCATTTTCATCTCCCACTGGACACTGTATTACCCTTTCAGTACTGTATTACCCTTTCAGCATTCTCATACACTTTCTCTACCTCTTCATCTTCAGCTTGCGACGTCGGCATGTATACGTGAACTATCGTCCTCTGTGTTAATTTGCTGTCGATTCTGATAAGAATGACCCTGTCACTGAACTGTTCACTGAAACACACTCTCTACCCTACTTTCCTATTCATAACGAATCCAACACCATTTTCTGCTGCTGTTGATATTATCCTGTACTCATATGAGCAGAAATCCTTGTCTTCTTTCCGTTTCACTTCCCTGACCCCTACTATATCTAGACTGAGCCTTTGCACTTCCCTTTTCAGATTTTCTAGTGTCCCTACCACGTTCAAGCTTCTGACATTCCGCGCCCCGACTCCTACGACGTCATCCTTCCACTGATTATTCAGTCTTTTTCTCATGGTAACCTACCCCTTGGCAGTCCCCTCCCGGAGATCTGAATGGGAGACTATTCCAGATGTTTTTGCCACTTCTTCAATTATAGGTCACATGTCGTGTGGATACTCGTTACGTGTCTTTAATGCAGTGGTTTCGATTGTCTTCTGAATCCTCATGCCGTTGATCAATGCTGATTTTTCCGCTTGTAGGTGCAATTTACCACCCCTAGGACCAGAGAGTGTCCTGAACCTCCGTCCGCTCCTGCGCCCTGTTTGACAAGGTCTTAGACAGAATGAGGGTGACCTCTTCTGGCGGAAGTCTTTGGCCGCTAATGCTGATCATTAATCAGAATTTAAGTAGCGGCGGGATTCTAACCCAGTCCTGAAGACGTTTTGATTATGAATCGAACTCGCTACCCCTAAGTAGAGGGCGAGGGTGACTTCAGTGCATTTTGTTAGTGCTTGTGGCAGGTATGCACATTCAGAGGCAAACCTGTTGTTCTCCTTGACTGACAGATACGTAACCTATTGTTTTGTTAAGTGGTTTTCCATGTCACTCCCATTTCCTTTTGATTGGCAGGATATTGTCCACCCCCCCTCCTCTTTCCAACCCCCCCCCCCCTGCTACAGGTACACTTTCAGGTCTGAGTTATTGGAATAGCTCCTCTTACTATTATCAGTTTCATTGACCACTTAATTAAATTGATCAATTAATTAACCTCTATCCCACTAGTAATCCACCTCCCCTCCTCCTCCCCCCATAAAATGGTGGTAAGTTCAAATTCCATCAGGACAATGCAACACACCATGGTTACCTCCACTAACCTAAGGAAATGGCGGTAACGAAAGGGCAGTTGGGATACCTCCACTAACCTAAGTCATCCGACTGCCACCTCATCCTAGGAAATGGTGGGAAGAGGATTTGACCTCTGCTGGACATAAGTATTTATTTTCAGTACCACCATCAAATATGTTCACCCCTAGGTCCAGAGTCCAATTGACCTAGTACACAGTACTGCCAGCAGAGGGCACTGTCGTCCCTGTTGTAACATAATACAAGATGGTAGCATGGTGGTGGTGGAGAGTAAGGATGTCATAACCGGTAATTCGAGGGTATAATGTTTATTTATAAAAAATTCAGTTTCTGGGGTTGGATTTCTCATGATCATCATTATCTGCTGTTTGGATACATGTAGGTTTGTAAGAAGCAATTACATGGAGCAAACATGTTGCGTAACCTAATGTTCAACACTGTACTCTTGGTGTCTTTGTCGGCACTTAACCTATTGTTGTTTTAAGTGGTTTTCCATGTTTCCCCCATTTCCTTAAACTATTTTACCACCTTTGCTATGAAATTAAATAATTAGTAATGTTCTCCCATCATTTTCTGGTAAACTTTTTGAATTTCACGTGATTTTTAACGCAATTTCTGGCCCATTCTTCCTTGTCAACCACCCCCTTAAGCTCTTGTACTGCATTTTACATAAAAATTATGCAGATTAACCTAATGTTCTGAACCTAACCTGCTGTTCTGCTCCATGTCACCCACTCACACTCTTCACAGACGGGATAAGTTTATAGTTACTCAGTGGTCTAGAGCACGGTCCACCTCACTAAAGTTTGGGGTTTGTAGAGAAGTAATTTCCAGTCTATATCTTCGGAATGATGTTGCGCAAGCGATTGTTAGGATACTGCTGTGCGCTTGATGTCGAGAAGTACCGCGAAAATGGTATAATACTATGGCAAATAATATGAAAATTCATGTGTTCTTGTAATCCCAGAGTCTGCAGATCGGTGTTTAAAAGCAAGCAAGCATGCAGCTCCGGACCAGAAACAGTAATGCATTTGTGCCGAAGGGGAATGAGCCTGATTTTGTAGAACAGTTCTGAGAGTGACTTCGGTCCACGGAGGGCGCTCTGGTCACCAGTCGGGAGTACATGACCTCGCAGGGAAATATCTAGTGCTGCGAGGGTTATATACTGTGCTGTCTGTCTTTGTGGTATATGTACAAATGATGTAAGAGGACTGATTTTGTATGGCACAGGACAAGAATTGTATGTTCACTGCATCAACATGGTACATGGTGATGTATTTCTGGGTTGGAGATCGGTTTCACATTCTAATATTCAAGCTCCTGTCCTCTGTGGGAGTTCCAAAATAGCAGACTTTGATATGGGAGAGCAGTGTAATTCAGTAAGTGTCTTTCTGTATTTGATGATACACAGGGCACTTTGCAAGGTTTAATTGTCGGTGCAATGAGGCGATCTGTGTAAAATAGTTCTTTTGCCTCTGTAAGTCTTGTCTGCAGAAAGAAAGAAAAAAGGTGGATGGTGCTCCCACACCATCGGCGTCAGTAATTCGCCAGGTAAATTCGATAAGAGCCAATCATAATCCCCCATTCATTCACAAGACATCCTTTACGCTGGGATATAGGAGTCTCTACATAGCAGTGAGAACGGTTGTCTATGTTGAAGGCAGGAAGGGTAACGTGTGATGGATGGGGTGCCATATTAGGACCATGTGGAAGAATGAATTCGCATTTTCCTTGCTGTTCTATCTATAGTGATGTTCATTAAAGAACACCAATCTGCGTTGGCGATGTCTTTCCAAGTGGTATCAATAGTTACGATGGCACATTAAAGGTGCATGCTTGCAGGTTGGCACTATGAGAATGGACAAACAATGCTGACCACAGCGCCCTCTAGCCGATGCTGAGGAGCTCAACGAGCGCTGCTCTGCTTTCTGCTCATTTTATCAAGAGCAGACAGCCTGGAAACATCGCTTCAACATCTCATTCTGGACACTTGTGTGTCACTGGGCAGCTGACATCCAAGTCACTTCTTCACGATGCCTACCAATGCACCCGGACCCCGGCATTGGGTGAGCACATGTGCTTTTTATTAGCAATCTCCCGTATAAAATATATTCCAACAATTTCACTGACCAACAGGACGCTGAAAATTTAGGAAAACTATCCCATACACATGGAGAATACCGATTTAATTAATTTGCATAAATTTTATATATCGACATGGTGTTAGCGGTACGATAGTTAAGGAGAGAGAGTGTGTGAGCAGGTGACATGGAGCAGAACCGCTGGTTAGGTGCAGAACAATAGGTTAATTTCCATAATTTTATGTAGAATGCAGTACAATAGTTGAAGGGGGTGGGTGACAAAGATGAATGCGCCAGAAATGGCGTTCAAAAGCATGTGAAATTCGAATAGTGTACCAGAAAATGATTGGAGGACATAAGTAATTACTTAATTTCGTGTCGAAGGCGGTACAATAGTTTAAGGAAATGGTGGTGGCATGGAAAACCACTTAACAGAACAATAGGCTAAGTGCCAACAAAGGCCTAATCATTAGGTTCAGACACTCAGAGTACAGTGCTGAACATTATTTGGTTGTGCAAAATGTTTGCCCCATGTAATTGCTTCTTACAAGACCTACATTTCCTAGGACGAGGTGGCGGTCAGATGACTTACGTTAGTAGAGGTAGCCCAGCTGCCCTTTCTTTCCCGCCATTTACTTAGGTTAGTGGGGTAGCCATTGTGTGTTGTATTGTCCTGATGGAATTTGAACTTATTACCATTTTATGGGGTAGAGGGGGTTTATCAGTGAGTGAGAGTTTAATTAATTGATCAATTTAATTAACTAGTCAATGAAATTGATTAGAGTGAGAGGAACTATTTCAATAACGCTAAACTGAAAGTGTACCTGTAGCAGCGAGGAGGGGGGGTTGGTGGAGGGGGAGTGGGCAGGTGGACAATAACCTGTCAATCAATAGGGAATGTTGGTGATATGGAAAACCACTTAATAGAACAATAGGTTAAGTACCTGTCAATCCAAGGAGATCAATAGGTTAATTAAATGTGAATGAAAGGAGAACAATAGGTTTGACCCTGACTGCATACTTGCCCCTGATGTAGGCAACATGCACTAACAAACTGCACTGGTGGTGCCCTTGACCCCCTACTTTCCTAGGTCAGGGTTGCTAACCAGTTTGACTTTGAGAAAGGCAAAATAGTAGAAGCTATGGGGAGAAACGAGTAATACACTACATGTACTAGAGCCAAGAGGGAATAGTGAGAGAGTACAGTAAAGAACCAAGTTGTCAGATTAAAAAGTGTGTAAGACAGGGATGCAGTGTTTCGCCCCTATTATTCAATCTGTGCATCGAAGAAACACTAATGGAAATCAAAGAAAGGTACTGGGGTGGAATTAAAATACAAGATGGAAGGATATCAGTGATACGATATCCTGGGTGAAAGTGAAAAAGAATTAGGCGATTTACTGACTGGAATGAACGATCTATTGAGCACAGAATGTGGATTGAGAGCAAATCGAAGAAAGACGAATGTAATGAGATTTGGCAGAGATGAGAACAGCGAGAAACTTAACACCAGGATTAATAGTAACAAAGTAGATGAAGTTAAGGAACTCTACTACTTAGGCAGCAAAATAACCAATGACATGAGGAACAAGGAAGACATAAAAAGGAGACCAACACTTCCAGAAAGGGTATTTCCGGCCAATAAAAGTCTGTTACTATCAAACAAAGGTGGAACCGAGAAAGAAATTTCTGAGGATGTACGTTTGGAGCACAGCATTCTTTGGTAGCGAAACATGGAGTGTGGGAAAAGGGGAATAAAAGAGAATCGATACATTTGAAATGTGGTGTTACAGATGAACATTGAAAATTAGGTATACTGATAATGTAAGGAATGAGGAGGTTCAACCCTGAATCGAAGAGGAAGGGAATAAGTGGAAAACATTGACAAGAAGAGGGGACAGGATGAGAGGACATGTGTTAAGACATCAGGGAATAACTTCCATGGTAATAGAGATAGCTATAGAGGGTAAAAACAGTAGAGTAAGACGGAGATTGGAATACATCCAGCAAATAGCTGAGGACGTAGGTTGCAAGTGCAACTCTGAGATGAAGAGGTTGGCACAGGAGTGGAATTCGTGGCAAGCCGCATCAAACCAGTCAGAAGACTGATGACTCGAAAAAAGTGTGTGTGTGTGTGTGTGTGTGTGTGTGCGTGCGTGTGTGTGTGTGTGTGTGTGTGTGTGTGTGTGTGTGTGTGTGTGTGTGTGTGTTTGTGAATACGTGAATATGTCTCCTGGTAACACAAGCGCTGATGAAGATGTCTCGACGCCCTCTTTTCCCATGGCGCCCTACGGCTTTCGTCTTTCCGGTCTATATGTAAATATGGCTTTGGCATATGCTGACCCTTACTCATTGATTCACACGCTATAAAAATCTTTTGTTGAATTACATAAATAAGTATGCATACCTGCTCAGATAGCAGAGCACATTCAAACATCTGATTCCGGGATACGCGGTGGTTCGCTGTCCCGGATCGAACCAACGTGGCAGATTAAGGAGGTGTGCTGTGTACTGGCAAGCTTGGGTTTGGTTTTAGGCAATTTCCCACATCCGACTAGGTGAACACGGGGCCTATATCAACGTCGCACCTCGGTTACACGATGAGCAAGTAACTACCAAAACGTTCTTACACTTTCACGTGATATAACACTAGACGCAGATAGATGAGGTGCACGATGTCGGTCCAGAGCGAAAGAGGTGGTTTCAGGAGGAAGACAATCCGGCCACCCACTAAAACTAACAAATTCTAAATAACAGACAGGAGACCAGAAAAAGTAGAAGAGGAAGATGAAGAGAAGCAAGAACGCAGAAGGAAATATGTAACAGTTATGTATTAAATAAGCTACATGTTTCTAAATGACGAGTGCTTTTCGCTTGCTTTGAAATTTAGTTTTGCTGCTTTTAAGGCGATAAATGTCATTCAGGAGGAGATAAAACGTTTTCATAGAAGCATTTTTCCTCTCTTTCTGAGCCAATGTCAATTTTAACTATGAATAACGATGGCAATTATTTCTTCCTGCGCAATAATTATCGTCCTCATTATTTCTCCTGAATTCGGTTACACGAGAATGTCTACTGTAATGCTTTAGTTAAATTATAAAATTCGTTCAACATTTACACATAGGATGATGGTGTATCAGGAGCACCTATTTTTCTTATGGCAAGTTCATGTGCAACGGAATCTTTTTTTAAAGATGAGTTGCTCCAAATGTATTCATTTTTCATTTATACTGGCAAGATAAATTCATAAGGCTTTCTTTTGTATCCAGCCAAGCATTCTTCGTATTTTTATCACATTCATTATGATCTACGTTGTGTAATACATCTTACATTTATCACGGAATTTAACTAAAAAATAGTTGCAATGTAAACTGTACAGTGATTACTATAAAAGGATAAACGAAGTTTATTTTTCCTTGTGATGGGAAGATTAATAGAGTTAATTCAGAGGAGATAGATTTAGGCTGCTTTCACCCTTTCGGACAGTATCGGAAAAAATTATTTCAGCTTTCTTTGGATGTAAGGCTGTTTCTGCGGTCAGTACAGGCCAGTAGTGCTGCGATCAGCATGGCTGGATACTGTTGGAGAAGTAAGACTGCAAAACTCGCCTGCATAAGCCATCAATAAGAAGCGTGAGAAGGCGTCACGTGATCCGCCGTTGGTTGCAGGCAGACAGTGGTACCGAGAACGGCTCTCTCTCTCTGCCTTCCGCCCCCGATCTGGTAACATATTTCCTCTACTCTTTCTTCCGTAACGATTCCTAATGGTTGCTCCGAGCCGCCGCCTTGCTGCCTTCCCTAGGGGAGCCCTTTGTCGCCCGTACACGGAAAGGTAGTTTCTTTTTCCACAAAATTTCCACAGACGTCCTGCACACTGTGAACCGTAGGAGCAGCGGATAAAACAGGATATGCGGGAGAGGGTAATCGAGGAACGTGGAGAAGACAAAGCGGGAGAAGACTGACTTATTCAAAAGTCAAAAAGAATTTGCCATGAAGAGTAACAAAACAGGGCCTAGTATATTGTCGACGGACCGATTTGCTGTAAGGGTGCTGTGGATGACAACCGAATGGGTCCTGCTTCGAAATGAATTGGTACCACAGACCATCGCTACTGCCTGTCGGTACGTATGGCGGGCGGTAGTCAAGTGGTTACGCCACTGCTGGCCGGAACATCACCGAACGCGTTGACGGTATGCAGTCTGATTGAATGGACTAGAATTGCCTTCAGTGATGGGGTCCACTTCGAACCGAGACCCGATGACCAACAAAGACTTGTCTGGGGGC